>NW_026554270.1:0-3481 GCF_027596085.1 Anoplopoma fimbria | reverse complement strand
TCGAGCGCCTCGATATATATATATACACACACAGACGGCGGTGCGTTAGTGATGTTTGCAGACAGCTGAACTAAACGGTTTAAACAGCACCAACATAGTGGTTAAATTGGGATTTTCTATGTGGGGGGGCTCTGATCCGGAGGGGCCGCCGCTCCCCATACGCAGAGCCAAAATTAAGGTTGCAAAAAAAAAATGATAGTCGTGTATTAGTACATGAAATTAGCATTTTTTATATGTTGCTTAATATGTACACTGTAGATTTTGAGTGTGTGCCCACAAAGAGCTGATTTTATGCACAAAAACAAACAACAAAAACAATATGCAAGTTTGACATGGATGAATCCCAAACATTTGAACAAATTTTTGCCACAAGAAATGGGTAGGTTTTTTTAAAATAATCATATTGCTGTCTCTTCCAGCAGTCAGGGAAGTTGTCAGTTGCACCTACATGCTCATCTGCACCTGTCCCTCCCGGTCCATCCTCACCTCCTCTGCCCTCAGTGTCCTCATCTCTGCCCTGTCCATGTCCATCCTCAGTCCTCTGCCCTCAGTGTCCTCATCTCCATGCCCCTGTCCATCCTCAGCTGCCCGGTCCATCCTCAGCTCCTCTGCCCTGTCCATCCTCAGCTCCTCTGCCCTCAGTGTCCTCATCTCTGCCCTGTCCATCCTCAGCTCCTCTGCCCTGTCCATCCTCAGCTCCTCTGCCCTGTCCATCCTCAGCTCCTCTGCCCGGTCCATCCTCAGCTCCTCTGCCCTCAGTGTCCTCATCTCTGCCCTGTCCATCCTCAGCTCCTCTGCCCTGTCCATCCTCAGCTCCTCTGCCCGGTCCATCCTCAGCTCCTTGCCCTGTCCCGCCCCTTCCTCTGCCCTCAGTGTCCTCATCTCTGCCCTGTCCATCCTCAGCTCCTCTGCCCTCAGTGTCCTCATCTCTGCCCTGTCCATCCTCAGCTCCTCTGCCCTCAGTGTCCTCATCTCTGCCCTGTCCATCCTCAGCTCCTCTGCCCTGTCCATCCTCAGCTCCTCTGCCCAGTCCATCCTCAGCTCCTCTGCCCTGTCCCGCCTCACCTCCTCTGCCCTCAGTGTCCTCATCTCTGCCCTGTCCATCCTCAGCTCCTCTGCCATCCTCAGCTCCTCTGCCCTGTCCATCCTCTGCCCTCAGTGTCCTCATCTCTGCCCTGTCCATCCTCAGCTCCTCTGCCCTGTCCATCCTCAGCTCCTCTGCCCTCAGTGTCCTCATCTCTGCCCTGTCCATCCTCAGCTCCTCTGCCCTGTCCATCCTCAGCTCCTCTGCCCTCCATCCTCAGCTCTCTGCCCTGTCCATCCTCAGCTCCTCTGCCCTCAGTGTCCTCATCTCTGCCCTGTCCATCCTCAGCTCCTCTGCCCTGTCCCACCTCCTCTGCCCTCAGTCCTCATCTCTGCCCTGTCCATCCTCATCCTCTGCCCTGTCCATCCTCAGCTCCTCTGCCCTGTCCATCCTCAGCTCCTCTGCCCTGTCCATCCTCAGCTCCTCTGCCCTCAGTGTCCTCATCTCTGCCCTGTCCATCCTCAGCTCCTCTGCCCTGTCCATCCTCAGCTCCTCTGCCCTCCAGTGTCCTCATCTCTGCCCTGTCCATCCTCAGCTCCTCTGCCCTGTCCATCCTCAGCTCCTCTGCCCTGTCCCGCCTCACCTCCTCTGCCCTCAGTGTCCTCATCTCTGCCCTGTCCATCCTCAGCTCCTCTGCCCTCTGTCCTCATCTCTGCCCTGTCCATCCTCAGCTCCTCTGCCCTGTCCATCCTCAGCCTCATCTCCTCTGCCCTCCAGCTCCATCCATCCTCATCCCTGTTCTGTTCAACTCTGCATTTTTAGTTTAGTGGAGGAAGAGACAGCACTTAAGACATGACAGACACACTATCAGGATGAAAAGATCTAGCAACAAATCACAGCTTGGTTACAGTGACTTCTGCACACGGGCCTAGCTTAATTATTTCAAAATTATGTCTTGGATAGCAGCTGCCCACCTTTTGAAGAAATCTGTAAGCTTCCTCCTTTTTGTTCCACTCATGTTTACCTTTTATCTCTGAAATGTTCACTTGTTGACTTTCACCCTAAGTTAAGAAGTAGATAGAATGTCTTTTAAAATGGTTCATATTATATAATGATGTAATCAAACGTTCTTTAAATAAAACACTTTTGAATGAATGAATGAATGAATGAAGCTATCTTTTTCTTAAAGGCTAGCCGATAGGCTACGTCACCATCATGTTAACGCAGGCTTTTAAATCTAACCTGCTGTGTAGCCTATATGCAAACATTAAATCACAGGACCTACTGTACTCACAAATAAATAGCCTAGGCAATGCACTGCAATTCATAGATACAAATAAGTTTGAAATTCATCCAGCTAGGAATGAGAAATGTGATTCGGAGATCGCATAGACTACTTGCTAAATCATTTAGAATTAGCAGCATTGTTCTTTTTAACTAGCGCTTGCCATTTGACATACCAGTAGCAGGCTATCCCTGCATGTCTAAGGTTAATTTTTCCTGCTTAATGAAAATGCAAGCCCATATCTAATGATATTAGCCTATTGGTGATGATCGACCTCTTTCAAAATACCGTGCACCTTTAATTTAGTTTCTCTTACCTCGCCATTCACCTGTCTACTACGATAATTATGTCTGATGATGACCGTTAGAATGATTTGACGTTGTGTTGTCTGATCTGGGGGAGGAGGAGCTGCTGCGCAAGTTTCGTGCGCGATATGCCTACTTCTCAAACTTGCTCCAGATGTCTAGGCCAGCCTATCCCTACTCCATTATTTAGAATTGTGTTTTAAAACAACATAGATTTGCAATGGAAAAGTTGTAAATGAGTAGGACAACATTGCTCGTGATGGACTAGGCAGACTGCCAAAATCGGCTGGAGCTGATCTGCTGCGCAGAACTCCAGACCCGGCCGCTTATGTGCCGGGGCTCCGCCCCGGACAGCCCCGGCCCAATTTAACCTCGAACCGAGAAGAAGGGGCTCTACAAATTAGGATATGGTTAATTCTTCTCTGTGGGGGGAGAGAGGAAAGTGGAGGAGAGGGGGGCATCTCCTCCACTCTGCTGCAGAGCAGAAGGTTGCCGGATCGATCCCCACTGACGGCAAAGAAGAGTAAGGTTGTTAAAATGTGACAAAACAGTGGAGCATATAGAGGGTAATAGTGATTAAATATAAGATAACAACAGTAACTTAGTAGGTTGATGGTGATGTTGCACATCTGTCCTCGTCTCCTCAGCTGTGTGGACCACATGTGGACATCAGAGAAGCAGCTGGACAGCTGGAGCTTCATGGTCCACAGCAGCATATATCCTCTTATGTTGTTATTATTATTATTGTTATTATTATAATATAGGAGCTCCATCTGAGAGCATTACAGTTCTAATAAGATCATTTCTTGTGTTGGTGGATGTGACCTCTAAGACTGTGACCCCTCAGTGCAGCAGCATGACCCATCA
>NW_026554269.1:0-3925 GCF_027596085.1 Anoplopoma fimbria | reverse complement strand
CCAAAAAATTACGTATTCTGACATTTAATTAAAAAAAAAAAAAAATCTGACATTTCATATATGACATATATGTATATATTGAATACATAAATACATTCTTTCTTACATATGAATGGATTAATAAAATTGTAAAGTCATTTTAGTTAAACAAATATATAAAATTAACCATAAAAATCTGTCTCACGTAACGTGACGTCCCCACCGGTGTCAGCGTGACAGCGCAGCACACAGCACATTGTTTTATAATTTAACCGCGAAAATACATTTCACAAAGAGCAAGGAACAAGCATCATGGATCGTTTTTTAAAAAGAAAAGCCCCACAAGAACCAGACATGATTGACTGTGAAATGGAGCCTCAGCCTACTACTTCATGCGAGCCTTCGTCCACCAGCTCTGAGTCTGCACCAAAGGTCGCAAAGGTTGCCCCCTCGCTCAGAGGTCCCTGCGGCCGATCCACCCGGTCACAGCTTTTTTCCGTCCTGGCCCCACAGTGGTGGAATGAACTCCCCACAGACGTCAGGACAGCAGAGTCACTGCCCATCTTTAGGCGCAGGCTGAAAACTCACCTCTTCAAAAAGTACTACCCGGGAGCCTTCCTCGTAGCACTTATGGCACTCGTATTAGTTGCTGCACTTACTGTATTCGCATCAGTTCGCTGCACTTATTGAATTCGTATTCGTTTACTGCACTTATCCTATTCGTAGTAGTTTGTAGCACTTATTATATTCGTATTAGTCTGTTGCAATTATTGTTCTCGTAGTAATTTGCCTCTGCACTATACTTTTGCTCTGGCTTATGCTTTAAGATGCTTGTTTAAGAAAGGAGATGCACTTATGACTTCTGGTGACTAGTAGTTCTCTTGAATACCTATGTTGAATACACTTCCTGTAAGTCGCTTTGGATAAAAGCGTCTGCTAAATGACTGTAATGTAATGTAATGTAATGTGTAATGTGTATATATATGTATATACTGTATATACACACAGACGGCGGTGCGTTAGTGATGTTTGCAGACAGCTGAACTAAACGGTTTAAACAGCAGCAACATTAGCTGGTTAACTCAAAGCAGAGATGAACACAGTGACGTCATAACTTTAGATAATTAAATTAAAGTTTGACAGAGTAACAACTATAAAGCTCCGGCTGTATCGTACTTATGATGTTATACGTGTCAATTCGAGGTCATACTGAGCGCTCCTAGCGAGGATCCAAGATGGCGGCTCCGGATTTAGAATTTGGAACAAATCGAGGCATCTGATTGGACGCCAAAAGCAGTGATACTGTGATTGGCTCACAGAATTTGGAATAATTGGAACCGAGAAGAAGGGGCTCTACAAATGGTTTTCTTTTTCCGTGTTTTTTTTGCAATAAACCGACGATAACATTTTTGTAAACACTCTGCAATCATGTTTTACCAATAAATACATTTTAAATGCTTACTTACTTACTTACTTTCCACAAATTGAATTAAGAGACAGACTGCATGCACAACGACTCCCTGTAGAGAACATGGTCATTTCAATTTATATTATTTATAGAATACGGCAAATGGTCTGTTCTCCAGTGACTCATCTAATCCTTGGCATATGATAATTGCAGTTCTTCATCGGTGATGCTCTGAATGAGCTGAGCTGAAGAAAATGTGTGAGGTACTCTTTCAATACTAAATCATTTACTCTACAGTGAAATACAATGTACATGTTAAATTCAATCTTTTAGCATGATGGGGATAATCTGACAACACTATTTCTATTTACTTTCTGAGAGATTTAATACTTCACAAAGCATTTAAAATGTATTTATTGGTAAAACATGATTGCAGAGTGACAGCCAATGAAATGGCAGCTTTTGACATTTATTCTTCACCTTTCCTCTTGTTTCAGGTTCTTCACTCCTTCCTTTGTGTGTTTTCCCGCCTTTCTGATTGTCTGCCCCGCCCCTGATTGGATGCACCTGTGTCTCGTCACCTCCACCTCCACAGTGTATTTAAACCCTGTGTTCCTGTCTCTGTGCCACTTTGTCTTCATCCTTTCTGTTCCTGTCATTTTCTTCTGGTAATGTTTCTGGTTTTTTAGTGAACTTCTACTTTTAGAGATTAGAAAAATAATAGTCACAACTGAATTAATGACCAAGATATCGTGACTTTTATTCCCTAGTATCTATCTCCCATATTGTAATAAAAAGTGTGCTTCCATTAGATGCTGCACTAGCTATTCACAAGTAGAAACTAAAACTTGTTATGAAGTAAGTATTTACCTAATAGGGATTTACACATCACTTAAATTAAAATAGCTAACACCTAAGCATTATGCAGAAATCAGTCACCAACTACCTGCAGGTAGAACTGTTGTGTAGTTGACTGTACCAAATGAAAAACATACAGTAGCCTGCTAGTGTATAACTAGTTTAAAGTGAGGAGTACAAAAGGTAAATTTAATATAATAAACATAGAAAAAAATATTTGAAAAAGTTTCATTTTTTTTCATGCACATTTAAATCACTAAGGATCAGTACTGCTTAGTGACACTAGATGGCACTAGAGCACAGTGCAGAACAATGAGCGTCCTCTTTGGCTCCCCTTCATGTGTGTGTGTTTTTGTAAAGAGCATTATTAAAAGACAAATAAAGAAGTTAAGGGACATTTTTCTGAGTTTTAATGTCGTTCTTTCTTCAAAGTATCTTTATTGAATTAGTTTACATGCAAGACACAAACCCCTGATGAACAGCAGCAACATGAAACAGGAGAGTTTACACAGTGATTCAGCAGGAGGTTCTCTAATACCAGAAAACAATCTAAGTAATCAGTTCAAATGTGCTTTCTGAACAAATGAGTCATGTTTGAAAGGCTACTATCACGTCACTACGTCACCAGAAATCCAACATGGACGCCAGTCTGCCGAGTAAAAAACGCCTTCAACGTTATTTTCTTTACAATCGTGGTTTTATCCTGCTGCATTTTTTAAGGACTACAAACTCCCGTTTTTTACAATCGTGGTTTTATATTTGGACTAAAAACTCCCGTAGTCACAGTTAAGGGAACCACCGCCTGGAGTCTGAGGTAGCCAGTCCTCTGAACTTGAGCTGGAGGCTCCACTGCAGCGCTGTTTTTTGAGGGTGTTTGCGTTTCTTTGTCATTGTTCTGGGTCTCTTTGTAGTCCCCCCCCCCTTGAGACCAAACAGCAGAGACCATGTGACTTGATAGTTTTAGTGAAAGCAGCTCCGTTGGCCTCCTGATGATGTCATGAACCCAGACACGACAGCGTTGGTTTTCTACTTCACTCTGACCACTGGAGGAAAACTTTGGAATGAAGTGAAATTAAAACTTTATAGAAAAAGCTGTTGAGTAGAAAACAAAAGATTTATTTTGTTTCAGAGTGAAAAGCTGCAGATTATTGAGTCTTTTAGCGGTTTGACGTCAGACTAATGTGACACTAACTGGTCACCTGATAAAGTTTTACGCTGTATAGCCCAATGACAGATAACGCAAGGACGACCATAGGCTTATTAGGCTACAAATTATTTCGGTAGAGTTTGCAATTGCA
Organism: Anoplopoma fimbria; assembly: GCF_027596085.1. NCBI lineage: Eukaryota > Metazoa > Chordata > Actinopteri > Perciformes > Anoplopomatidae > Anoplopoma > Anoplopoma fimbria. Next base: position 382 of record NW_026554269.1, on the reverse strand, counting down.
AATCTGCAAATGTGTTAGGACGAACGTTTTCTGTTGTATAGGTTTTGTCAGGCAACATAAATTAACACATTTATTTGTGGCAGAAAAAAACGGGAAGTTCCTCATGTGAAAAATGCCCATCTGTAGGCCTATTCAATGACAACAGTTAGCAGCTAACTCCTTCTTCTCGTACTTTTTGGTCTCTTTGTTAATTGTATATTGATTTTGATTTACTAATTGCAGCACAATGCCAAGAAAAGAGAGGCTGAAAAAAGAACGAATAAAAGAGCTACAGCAGGCAGCACAGGGAAGCAGCTCTCTGCTCTCCTGGATGAAAGGAAAGCCACACAATGGAAGGTCAGAGTCAAAGTCAGAATCACTAACTGTTGTGTGCCTTAGTTAG
>NW_026554268.1:0-1752 GCF_027596085.1 Anoplopoma fimbria | reverse complement strand
TGATGTGGCTGTGATGTGTGGCTGTGAAGTGATGTGGCTGTGATGTGTGGCTGTGATGTGTGACTGTGATGTGTGACTGTGATGTTTGACTGTGATGTGTGACTGTGATGTGACTGTGATGTGTGACGTTCATGTGACTGTGAAGTGTGACTGTGATGTGACTGTGATGTGACTGTGACTGTGATGTGTGGCTGTGATGTGTGTGGCTGTGATGTGTGATGTGTGACTGTGATGTGTTACTGTGATGTGTGACTGTGATGTGTGACTGTGATGTGTGTGATGTGATGACTGTGATGTGGCTGTGATGTGTGGCTGTGATGTGTGACTGTGATGTGTGTGACTGTGATGTGACTGTGATGTGACTGTGACTGTGATGTGTGACTGTGATGTGTGACTGTGATGTGTGACGTTCATGTGACTGTGATGTGACTGTGATGTGTGGCTGTGATGTGTGACTGTGATGTGACTGTGATGTGTGGCTGTGATGTGTGACTGTGATGTGTGACTTTGATGTGACTGTAATGTGTGACTGTGATGTGTGACGTTCATGTGACTGTGATGTGTGACTGTGATGTGTGACTGTGATGTGACTGTGATGTGACTGTGATGTGTGACTGTGATTTGACTGTGATGTGTGTGATGTGATGTGATGTGTGTGATGTGATGTGATGTGTGATGTGTGACTGTGATGTGATGACTGTGATGTGTGAGTGTGATGTGACAGTGATGAGACTGTGATGTGTGACTGTGATGTGTGACTGTGATGTGTGACTGTGATGTGTGACGTTCATGTGACTGTGATGTGACTGTGATGTGTGGCTGTGATGTGTGGCTGTGATGTGTGGCTGTGATGTGTGACTGTGATGTGTGACTGTGATGTGTGACGTTCATGTGACTGTGATGTGTGGCAGTGATGTGACTGTGATGTGTGGCTTTGATGTGTGGCTGTGATGTGTGACTTTGATGTGTGACTGTGATGTGTGACTGTGATGTGGCTGTGATGTGTGGCTGTGATGTGTGACGTGATGTGACTGTGATGTGTGACTGTGATGTGGCTGTGATGTGTGGCTGTGATGTGTGACTGTGATGTGTGACTGTGATGTGTGACTGTGATGTGTGACTGTGATGTGTGACTGTGATGTGACTGTGATGTGTGACGTTCATGTGACTGTGAAGTGTGACTGTGATGTGACTGTGATGTGACTGTGACTGTGATGTGTGGCTGTGATGTGTGTGGCTGTGATGTGTGACTGTGATGTGACTGTGATGTGTGACTGTGATGTGTGACTGTGATGTGACTGTGATGTGTGACTGTGATGTGTGACTGTGATGTGTGACTGTGATGTGACTGTGATGTGATGTGTGGCTGTGATGTGACTGTGATGTGTGGCTTTGATGTGTGGCTGTGATGTGTGACTTTGATGTGTGACTGTGATGTGTGACTGTGATGTGGCTGTGATGTGTGGCTGTGATGTGTGACGTTCATGTGACTGTGATGTGTGGCAGTGATGTGGCTGTGATGTGTGGCTGTGATGTGTGACTGTGATGTGTGACTGTGATGTTTGACTGTGATGTGTGACTGTGATGTGACTGTGATGTGTGACGTTCATGTGACTGTGAAGTGTGACTGTGATGTGACTGTGATGTGACTGTGACTGTGATGTGTGGCTGTGATGTGTGTGGCTGTGATGTGTGACGTGTGACTGTGATGTGTGACTGTGATGTGTGACTGTGATGTGTGCCTGTGATGTG
>NW_026554267.1:0-1725 GCF_027596085.1 Anoplopoma fimbria | reverse complement strand
CCTTGAGATGTGTAAGCCACTCCCCCTAGCAGTTAAGAGGACAATTGACCTATTGAAGCTAAAGCACACCTCTCAGAGCAGTTCCTGATTAAACAGAACAGTAGAAACAACAGAATCAGCATCAGTCACTAACCCTTTTTTAAGCAGGCTTGGTACAGTTTAAGATCAAATTTAAGAAAACAATATACTTAGTCTATCCTAGCAGAATCAAGTAGTTCAGTATCCCTCCAGAGTCAAAATACACTGGAGAAAGGTTTGTGTGGTCTGAGTATATATATCCTTGAGATGTGTAAGCCACTCCCCCTAGCAGTTAAGAGGACAATTGACCTATTGAAGCTAAAGCACACCTCTCAGAGCAGTTCCTGATTAAAGGCACAGGAGCATCAAACACAACAGAGCATCAAACACTTCCTGATTAGAGAATATCAGAACAGTAGAAACAACAGAATCAGCATCAGTCACTAACCCTTTTTTAAGCAGGCTTGGTACAGTTTAAGATCAAATTTAAGAAAACAATATACTTAGTCTATCCTAGCAGAATCAAGTAGTTCAGTATCCCTCCAGAGTCAAAATACACTGGAGAAAGGTTTGTGTGGTCTGAGTATATATATCCTTGAGATGTGTAAGCCACTCCCCCTAGCAGTTAAGAGGACAATTGACCTATTGAAGCTAAAGCACACCTCTCAGAGCAGTTCCTGATTAAAGGCACAGGAGCATCAAACACAACAGAGCATCAAACACTTCCTGATTAGAGAATATCAGAACAGTAGAAACAACAGAATCAGCATCAGTCACTAACCCTTTTTTAAGCAGGCTTGGTACAGTTTAAGATCAAATTTAAGAAAACAATATACTTAGTCTATCCTAGCAGAATCAAGTAGTTCAGTATCCCTCCAGAGTCAAAATACACTGTTCACGTTCACGTTCGCCTCACACGCGAAAGGTCCCCCGTTCGAAACTGGGCGGAAACACTATTCCTGCCCCCGGAGTGTGCTGACGGCCATTGTCCGAGATTCTTGTGCTGCTCTTGTCGTATCTTCATGCGACAGTGCTGTTGAAGTGATGAGAAAGGATGCTCCTCACACTGTTCTTGCTGGTATGGTCAAACAAGTAAACTTAATAACGAAGTAGAACTGCCCCGGGCTCTTAACCCTCCTTATGTGCTGACGGGATGAAGTCCATTGTCCGAGATCTACTTGTGCATCGGATGCTCTCCCACCAAAGACCTTGGGGCCTTCGTATGTATATCCTTGTTCTCCTTGTTCTATGGGTTCAGGTGTTGTTCTCTTTCCATTGTTTGACAATATCGTCAGTCATTTCATTCTTCTGTATAGTGAGAATCCTGGGGATTTTGACCTGGCATTACAGTTTCAGTAACTGTTACAGTCTCTTCAACAGTGGTAACTTCAGAACTGTATTGGAAACATATTTCTCTGTTAGCTTATCCTCCACACAATCAGACTCTTCTGAGTTGCCAACCAGAAGTCCTTCTCCAGTGCCTCCCCCTTAACCAACATGTGGTAGGAAGATGGTACTCCATAAAATAATAAGCTTGTAATGATGAATTGTCCATTCTGATGTGCAGTAACAACCTTTCACGCACCTTGAGTTAGGCGATCACACGGTCGATGTGAAGTCGTCTTGGTCAGCGGGAACAAGCTTGACTGTTGCCTTACCGGCCCCTGATAGAAAACTCCCCGTCAGGGAATCGAACCCTGGTCTTCG
>NW_026554266.1:0-1536 GCF_027596085.1 Anoplopoma fimbria | reverse complement strand
CCATAGTTTACGTGAGTTTCTTCAAGTAAGGGCCTCTGGACTCATAATAACAAGTTTCCTTATGTTTTCATGAAAACATGATACTTTCATCACTTTTAGATGCATTTACAGCTTTTCTGCTATAAAAAGACGTTTCAGCCTTGAAATACCCCAAAAGTGTCTTTTCTGACAGGAAACCATACTTTACATGACTTTCTTCAAGTAAGGGCGTCTGGACTCATAACAACAATGCATTTAGATGCAGCTTTTCTGCTTCAAAAAGACGTTTCAGCCTTAAAATGCCCCAAAAGTGTCTTTTCTGACAGGAATTCATGTCTTTTCTGACAGGAATTTTTACATGAGTTTCTTCAAGTAAAGGCCTCAGGACTAATATCAACTAGTTTCCTTGTGTTTTCATGAAAACATGATACTTTCATCACTTTTAGATGCATTTCCGTTTTTTTTGCTCAGAAAAGTCGTTTCAGCCTGAAAATACCCCAAAAGTGTATTTTCTGCGACGAAACCATAGTTTACGTGAGTTTCTTCAAGTAAGGGCCTCTGGACTCATAATAACAAGTTTCCTTATGTTTTCATGAAAACATGATACTTTCATCACTTTTAGATGCATTTACAGCTTTTCTGCTGCAAAAAGACGTTTCAGCCTTAAAATACCCCAAAACTGTCTTTTCTGACAGGAAACCATGCTTTACATGACTTTCTTCAAGTAAGGGCGTCTGGACTCATAACAACAAGTTTCCTTATGTTTTCATGAAAACATGATACTTTCATCACTTTCAGATGCATTTCCGTTTTTTTTGCTCACAAAAGTCGTTTCAGCCCTAAAATACCCCAAAAGTGTATTTTCTGCGACGAAACCATAGTTTACGTGAGTTTCTTCAAGTAAGGGCCTCTGGACTCATAATAACAAGTTTCCTTATGTTTTCATGAAAACATGATACTTTCATCACTTTTAGATGCATTTACAGCTTTTCTGCTGCAAAAAGACGTTTCGGCCTTAAAATGCCCCAAAAGTGTCTTTTCTGACAGGAATTCATACTTTACATGAGTTTCTTCAAGTAAAGGCCTCAGGACTAATATCAACTAGTTTCCTTGTGTTTTCATGAAAACAGGAAACCATACTTTACATGAGTTTCTTCAAGTAAAGGCCTCAGGACTCATATCAACAAGTTTCCTTATGTTTTCATGAAAACATGATACTTTCATCACTTTTAGATGCATTTACAGCTTTTCTGCTGCAAAAAGACGTTTCAGCCTTAAAATACCCCAAAAGTGTCTTTTCTGACAGGAAACCATACTTTACATGAGTTTCTTCAAGTAAAGGCCTCTGGACTCATAATAACAAGTTTCCTTATGTTTTCATGAAAACATGATACTTTCATCACTTTTAGATGCATTTCCGGCTTTTTTGCTCACAAAAGTCGTTTCAGCCTGAAAATACCCCAAAAGTGTCTTTTCTGACAGGAAACCATAAAACTTGTCTTTTCTGACATGAGTTTCTTCAAGTAAAGGCCTCTGGACTCATAACAACAAGTTTCC
>NW_026554265.1:0-3721 GCF_027596085.1 Anoplopoma fimbria | reverse complement strand
TCACGTAAACTATGGTTTCGTCGCAGAAAATACACTTTTGGGGTATTTTCAGGCTGAAACGACTTTTGTGAGCAAAAAAGCCGGAAATGCATCTAAAAGTGATGAAAGTATCATGTTTTCATGAAAACACAAGGAAACTAGTTGATATTAGTCCTGAGGCCTTTACTTGAAGAAACTCATGTAAAGTATGGTTTCCTGTCAGAAAAGACACTTTTGGGGTATTTTAAGGCTGAAACGTCTTTTTGCAGCAGAAAAGCTGTAAATGCATCTAAAAGTGATGAAAGTATCATGTTTTCATGAAAACATAAGGAAACTTGTTGTTATGAGTCCAGAGGCCCTTACTTGAAGAAACTCATGTAAAGTATGGTTTCCTGTCAGAAAAGACACTTTTGGGGTATTTTAAGGCTGAAACGTCTTTTTGCAGCAGAAAAGCTGTAAATGCATCTAAAAGTGATGAAAGTATCATGTTTTCATGAAAACATAAGGAAACTTGTTGTTATGAGTCCAGAGGCCTTTACTTGAAGAAACTCATGTAAAGTATGGTTTCCTGTCAGAAAAGACACTTTTGGGGTATTTTAAGGCTGAAACGTCTTTTTGAGCAGAAAAGCTGTAAATGCATCTAAAAGTGATGAAAGTATCATGTTGTCATGAAAACATAAGGAAACTTGTTGATATTAGTCCAGAGGCCCTTACTTGAAGAAACTCATGTAAAGTATGGTTTCCTGTCAGAAAAGACACTTTTGGGGTATTTTAAGGCTGAAACGTCTTTTGTGCAGCAGAAAAGCTGAAATGCATCTAAAAGTGATGAAAGTATCATGTTTTCATGAAAACACAAGGAAACTAGTTGATTATTAGTCCTGAGGCCTTTACTTGAAGAAACTCATGTAAAGTATGGTTTCCTGTCAGAAAAGACACTTTTGGGGTATTTTAAGGCTGAAACGTCTTTTTGCAGCAGAAAAGCTGTAAATGCATCTAAAAGTGATGAAAGTATCATGTTTTCATGAAAACACAAGGAAACTTGTTATTATGAGTCCAGAGGCCCTTACTTGAAGAAACTCACGTAAACTATGGTTTCGTCGCAGAAAATACACTTTTGGGGTATTTTCAGGCTGAAACGACTTTTGTGAGCAAAAAAGCGGAAATGCATCTAAAAGTGATGAAAGTATCATGTTTTCATGAAAACATAAGGAAACTTGTTGTTATGAGTCCAGAGGCCTTTACTTGAAGAAACTCATGTAAAGTATGGTTTCCTGTCAGAAAAGACACTTTTGGGGTATTTTAAGGCTGAAACGTCTTTTTGCAGCAGAAAAGCTGTAAATGCATCTAAAAGTGATGAAAGTATCATGTTTTCATGAAAACATAAGGAAACTTGTTATTATGAGTCCAGAGGCCCTTACTTGAAGAAACTCATGTAAAGTATGGTTTCCTGTCAGAAAAGACACTTTTGGGGTATTTTAAGGCTGAAACGTCTTTTTGCAGCAGAAAAGCTGTAAATGCATCTAAAAGTGATGAAAGTATCATGTTTTCATGAAAACATAAGGAAACTTGTTATTATGAGTCCAGAGGCCCTTACTTGAAGAAACTCATGTAAAGTATGAATTCCTGTCAGAAAAGACACTTTTGGGGTATTTTAAGGCTGAAACGTCTTTTGCAGCAAAAAAGCTGTAATGCATCTAAAAGTGATGAAAGTATCATGTTTTCATGAAAACACAAGGAAACTAGTTGATATTAGTCCTGAGGCCTTTACTTGAAGAAACTCATGTAAAGTATGAATTCCTGTCAGAAAAGACACTTTTGGGGTATTTTAAGGCTGAAACGTCTTTTTGCAGCAGAAAAGCTGTAAATGCATCTAAAAGTGATGAAAGTATCATGTTTTCATGAAAACATAAGGAAACTTGTTATTATGAGTCCAGAGGCCCTTACTTGAAGAAACTCATGTAAAGTATGGTTTCCTGTCAGAAAAGACACTTTTGGGGTATTTTAAGGCTGAAACGTCTTTTTGCAGCAGAAAAGCTGTAAATGCATCTAAAAGTGATGAAAGTATCATGTTTTCATGAAAACATAAGGAAACTTGTTATTATGAGTCCAGAGGCCCTTACTTGAAGAAACTCACGTAAACTATGGTTTCCTGTCAGAAAAGACACTTTTGGGGTATTTTCAGGCTGAAACGACTTTTGTGAGCAAAAAAGCTGAAATGCATCTAAAAGTGATGAAAGTATCATGTTTTCATGAAAACATAAGGAAACTTGTTATTATGAGTCCAGAGGCCCTTACTTGAAGAAACTCATGTAAAGTATGGTTTCCTGTCAGAAAAGACACTTTTGGGGTATTTTAAGGCTGAAACGTCTTTTTGCAGCAGAAAAGCTGTAAATGCATCTAAAAGTGATGAAAGTATCATGTTTTCATGAAAACACAAGGAAACTAGTTGATATTAGTCCTGAGGCCTTTACTTGAAGAAACTCATGTAAAGTATGAATTCCTGTCAGAAAAGACACTTTTGGGGCATTTTAAGGCTGAAACGTCTTTTTGAAGCAGAAAAGCTGTAAATGCATCTAAAAGTGATGAAAGTATCATGTTTTCATGAAAACATAAGGAAACTTGTTGTTATGAGTCCAGAGGCCCTTACTTGAAGAAACTCATGTAAAGTATGGTTTCCTGTCAGAAAAGACACTTTTGGGGTATTTTAAGGCTGAAACGTCTTTTTGCAGCAGAAAAGCTGTAAATGCATCTAAAAGTGATGAAAGTATCATGTTTTCATGAAAACATAAGGAAACTTGTTATTATGAGTCCAGAGGCCCTTACTTGAAGAAACTCATGTAAACTATGGTTTCCTGTCAGAAAAGACACTTTTGGGGTATTTTAAGGCTGAAACGACTTTTGTGCAGCAAAAAAAGCTGTAAATGCATCTAAAAGTGATGAAAGTATCATGTTTTCATGAAAACACAAGGAAACTTGTTGATTATGAGTCCAGAGGCCCTTACTTGAAGAAACTCATGTAAAGTATGGTTTCCTGTCAGAAAAGACACTTTTGGGGTATTTTAAGGCTGAAACGTCTTTTTGCAGCAGAAAAGCTGTAAATGCATCTAAAAGTGATGAAAGTATCATGTTTTCATGAAAACACAAGGAAACTTGTTGATTATGAGTCCAGAGGCCCTTACTTGAAGAAACTCATGTAAAGTATGGTTTCCTGTCAGAAAAGACACTTTTGGGGTATTTTAAGGCTGAAACGTCTTTTTGCAGCAGAAAAGCTGTAAATGCATCTAAAAGTGATGAAAGTATCATGTTTTCATGAAAACATAAGGAAACTTGTTATTATGAGTCCAGAGGCCCTTACTTGAAGAAACTCACGTAAACTATGGTTTCGTCGCAGAAAATACACTTTTGGGGTATTTTAGGGCTGAAACGACTTTTGTGAGCAAAAAAAACGGAAATGCATCTAAAAGTGATGAAAGTATCATGTTTTCATGAAAACATAAGGAAACTTGTTATTATGAGTCCAGAGGCCCTTACTTGAAGAAACTCATGTAAAGCATGGTTTCCTGTCAGAAAAGACACTTTTGGGGTATTTTAAGGCTGAAACGTCTTTTTGCAGCAGAAAAGCTGTAAATGCATCTAAAAGTGATGAAAGTATCATGTTTTCATGAAAACATAAGGAAACTTGTTGTTATGAGTCCAGACGCCCTTACTTGAAGAAAGTCATGTAAAGCAACTAGTTGATATC
>NW_026554264.1:0-2149 GCF_027596085.1 Anoplopoma fimbria | reverse complement strand
CATCTTTTTTTCAGGACAAACTGGGCTATCACAATATGTATACTGCCGTGATGTCACATGAATGTTAAAATAGTTATTACTCTATAAATAAGGAAGATGATATGATCAAGTTTAGTAGACTAAGGCTGGGGCACTGTGGGCTGATCAACCGGCTGGAAAATGTTATGAATGTGGAGTGATGAAAACTCTTGGTAAGAATAATGACAAAAGCTAAATTGCCAAAAACATCATTGTTTTCTTGGACTACAGCCTTACACTCTATCAGGAGATGATAAGATGTATAGTACCTATTCCAACCCAGACTGGGCAGCAATGCGCTATGCGCACACCTAATCTGCTAGGAAATCCACCTGAACCCAACAAGTCTCATTTCAACACGATAAATTGATTACTAACCACTAACCACAGAGGATATATATTGTTGTATTCTCACAGATAATAGCATATGACAGTCCTTTTTACCTGTTTAAATATAATTTAAAGGGACAATACAACTGTTAAAATGCAATTTTCCACTTGCCAAAAAGGGATTCTGTTGATGAAGTTTGTTAAAGTTACTGTGAAGAAATCTTTCTTTAGCGAGGCACGAGGACAACCAGAACCAGACCCTGCTGCAGTAAAATTAGGTTTTCTAAAGGGATTCTGGTGCTTGGAAAAGCTACCGCTTTTATCACAGAGACCTTAAAATGAAATGAGAATGAAAAGTTCATCGTAATAGCTTTAAATGTATAATATAGAGGGTTGCAAATGGAATGGTGTTGACAAGGTCTGTGGGAACGATGGAAGAGTGTACATGTGTGTCCAAATCCTGCGTATCTTATTTAATTCATGAACATTATGCAATTCACCACTTTCTAGTGTTAATGCTTACTATATAATTTATAAATTCTATAAATGTGTATTATTGTTGTATGGTTTTTACTTTAAGTATCTGTTATGTTGCATGTGAAGACCGGTGCTTTTATTTGTCACACAATTTTAGATATATGTGGCCTCAATTGATGACATCTATGAAGAAGAGGAACTCTCTTGATACTTTGATTATTGTTTCACACAATAAGTATAGTATACTCTCTTGATACGATTTTCATAATATACCATAGCATAAAAAATGCTATAGTATATTAGGATTTTTTTATGAATTTGACATAATACTATGATATTTATTAAAATACTATACTTTGCCTTTTTTCGACAAACCATACTATGACATTTTACAACATACTATTCTATGACTCTTTTGGACATAAAACCAAGACTATGACTTTCTATGACTTTCTCCAACATCGTATAACATTTTTCATCATACTGTACTATCACATTTTAATGACCGTTTTAGACATACTATACGATTACTTTTTTACGACTTTTTTAAAACTATTTTCTACATGCTTTACTATGACTTTTTTATATTTTTTTGAGACATACTATGACGTTCTTTTATTTCAACATACTATACTATGATTTTTTTGATATAGTATACTATGATTTTCTTATGACTTTATTAGACATAATATACTATGACGTTTTACAACATACTATACTATGACTTTTTAAAAAATCTTTGACAAACTATACAATTACTTTTTAATAATTTTTTTCAGCCCACAATACTATGAATTTTTGTATTACTATTTTCTACATACTATACTATGACTTTTTGTATGACTATTTTCTACATACTATACTATGACTTTTCTATAATTCTTTTGGACAAACTGCACTATGACTTTTTATCGACTTGACTCTTAAAATTATATTTTTTAACATACTATACTACGATTTTTACCTGCTATAAAATGCTTTTTGCAAACTATAAGTTGCTATTTAATGATTTTTTTTGACATAATAGACCATGACGTGAGTTTTTCAACATTCTATACTATGTTTTTTTGATATAGTATACTATGATTTTCATAAGACTTTTTTCAACATACTATACTATGACTTTTTTTTAAATACTATACTATGACTTTTCAACTTACTATAATGTAACTTTTTTCAACATACTTTTTATCACATACTATAATAGGATTTATTATCACATACTATACAATGACTTTTTATCACATACTATAATATGATTTTTTTTACATACTATACTATGACTTTTTTCAACAGACTATAATATGACTTTTTATCACATACT
>NW_026554263.1:0-2054 GCF_027596085.1 Anoplopoma fimbria | reverse complement strand
TTTTGACTTTTTCGACATACTATAGTATGACTTTTTTTCAATTTTTTTCGACATACTATGCTATGACAGTTTTGGACATACCATACTATGACTTTTTCGACATACTATAGTATGACTTTTTTTACTTTAAACTTTTTTCGACATACTGTAGTATGACATACTACAGTATAGTACAACATAGTATGACTTTTTTTCAATTTGACCTTTTTTTTACTTTTTTCGACATACTATAGTTTGACCCTTTTTTTTAACTTTTTTCGACATACTGTAGTATGACCCTTTTTTTGACTTTTTTCGACATACTATAGTATGACTTTTTTTCAATTTTTTTCGACATACTATGCTATGACAGTTTTGGACATACCATACTATGACTTTTTCGACATACTATAGTATAACCTTTTTTTTGACTTTTTTCGACATACTATAGTATGACTTTTTTTTCAATTTTTTTCGACATACTATGCTATGACAGTTTTGGACATACCATACTATGACTTTTTCGACATACTATAGTATAACCTTTTTTTTTTTTTACTTTTTTCGACATACTATAGTATGACTTTCTTTCAATTTGACCTTTTTTTTACTTTTTTCGACATACTAAAGTATGACCTTTTTTTCGACATACTATGCTATGACAGTTTTTGACATACCATACTATGACTTTTTCGACATACTATAGTATGACCCTTTTTTTGACTTTTTTCGACATACTATAGTATGACTTTTTTTCAATTTGACCTTTTTTTGACTTTTTTCGACATACTAAAGTATGACCTTTTTTTCGACATACTATGCTATGACAGTTTTTGACATACCATACTATGACTTTTTCGACATACTATAGTATAACCTTTTTTTTTTTTTACTTTTTTCGACATACTATTATAGTATGACCCTTTTTTTCAATTTGACCTTTTTTTGACTTTTTTCGACATACTAAAGTATGACCTTTTTTTCGACATACAATAGTATAACTTTTTTTTTTTACTTTTTTCGACATACTATAGTATGACTTTTTTTTCAATTTTTTTCAACATACTATGCTATGACAGTTTTGGACATACCATACTATGACTTTTTCGACATACTATAGTATAACCTTTTTTTGACTTTTTTCGACATACTATAGTATGACTTTTTTTTCAATTTTTTTTGACATACTATGGTATGATCCTTTTTTGACTTTTTTCGACATACTATAGTATGACTTTTTTTTCAATTTTTTTTCAATTTTTTTCGACATACTATGCTATGACAGTTTTGGACATACCATACTATGACTTTTTCGACATACTATAGTATGACTTTTTTTTCAATTTTTTTTTCATACTATGGTATGATCCTTTTTTTGACTTTTTTCGACATACTATAGTATGACTTTTCTTTCAATTTTTTTCGACATACTATGCTATGACAGTTTTGGACATACCATACTATGACTTTTTCGACATACTATAGTATGACTTTTTTTTTTACTTTTTTCGACATACTATAGTTTGACCCTTTTTTTTTAGCTTTTTTCGACATACTGTAGTATGACATACTACAGTATAGTACAACATAGTATGACTTTTTTTCAATTTGACCTTTTTTTTTTTTTTTTCGACATACTATAGTTTGACCCTTTTTTTTAACTTTTTTCGACATACTGTAGTATGACCCTTTTTTTTTACTTTTTTTCGACATACTATAGTATGACTTTTTTTTTACATTTTTCCATACTATGACTTTTTCGACATACTATAGTATAACCTTTTTTTTTTTTGACTTTTTTGGACATACTATAGTATGACTTTTTTTTCAATTTTTTTCGACATACTATGCTATGACATACTTTATAACATACCATACTATTTTTTTCAACACTTTTTTTTTTACATACTATAGTATGACTTTTTTTCAATTTTTTTCGACATACTATGCTATTTTTGGACATTTACTATGACTTTTTCGACATACTATAGTATGACCTTTTTTTTTTACTTTTTTCGACATACTTAGTTGACTTTTTTCGACATACTATATGTATGACTTTTTTTCAATTTGAC
>NW_026554262.1:0-21448 GCF_027596085.1 Anoplopoma fimbria | reverse complement strand
TTTCGATTTTGATTTTAATCGCGATGTAATTTTTTTCTACGGTTTTAAATGAGACGTTCGATTAGCCGACGCCTTCAAAAAAAAAAATCAAAAAAATCAATGTTTTCACAGACCCGCGAATACAGCGCCGCACGTAACCAATCAGTTGGAAGCGAGCCACATCACGTTTGGTTGTGCAGACACAACAACATACACACATGTGTAGCTAGCAGCAGCGCGAAGCCGCAGTTAAGTTAGCAGCAAGACAGTTCAGACTTTAAAAATGAGCGAGAACTCTGTAGACGGGAGTTCTGAACAGCAATTAAATGATAGTACTGCCCAGGAGGAGATTGTTGAAAAGAAGGGTCTGAGAAGTTCGGCTGCTTGGAGGTACTTTGGGTATTTGAAGTCGGACGAACAACAGCGTAATACACTGTGCAAAATATGTAGAAGGAACGTAGCTACTAAAACAGGAAACACCAGCAATTTGTTTCAGCATTTAAGACAATGCCACCCACTAGAGCACGCACAGCACAAGTTAAATGCACTTCATGTTTTTCGTTGTTGTTTTTTAAAGCTGCTAGAATTTGTTCTGTGAAACCTAAGAGCTTGTTAAGCTGTTTTTGTGTATTACATTTGTTTTTGTGTATTACATTTTCTTTTTTACCAGAAAATAAAAAGAAATTATACAAAAATGGTGATTTTGTTCATATCGTGATATAAAATCGAAATCGGAAATTTTGGGGGAAAAATCGAAATATAACTTTTTCCCATATCGCCCAGCCCTAGGTTATATCCTGTATGGCCTTTCAAAATAAAACATGTGGACAAGGAACAGCAGCTGTTGGTTGAGTTTTAATTTGAAAGGAGGTGCGCGTTATGATCTTACGTGTTGATGAGCTTGATTTTAGCCTCAAGTCCTTCAGGTCCTCTATTGAAGGTGCTTAAACCTGAAGCCAGTTTACACTTCAGGATGGAGAACCTGAAACACAGACACACATCATACACGTGTAGCCCTGAAGACCTGAAAACCTGAATACATGAAGGCCTGAAGGCCAGAAGACCTGAGGACCTAAAGACCTAAAAACCTGAAAACTGGTTCACAGTTAAACTCAGCTAAGGTTGCAAAAAGAAAAGGCATTCAGGAGTGGGGACAAGGACTTGTTGAAAGAGTCAAACAGGTCTAGCAAGGCGGTGAGAGATGCTAAAGGACCGTATTCTGAGAAACTGAAGACCTTTAGACCTGGACAACTGAAGACCTTTAGACCTGGACAACTGAAGACCTTTAGACTTGGACAACTAAAGACCTTTAGACCTGGACAACTAAAGACCTTTAGACCTGGACAACGAAAGACCTTTAGACCTGGACAACTGAAGACCTTTAGACCTGGACAACTAAAGACCTTTAGACCTGGACAACTAAAGACCTTTAGACCTGGACAACTGAAGACCTTTAGACCTGGACAACTAAAGACCTTTAGACCTGGACAACTGAAGACCTTTAGACCTGGACAACTGAAGACCTTTAGACCTGGACAACTAAAGACCTTTAGACCTGGACAACTGAAGACCTTTAGACCTGGACAACTGAAGAACTTTAGACCTGGACAACTAAAGACCTTTAGACCTGGACAACTGAAGACCTTTAGACCTGGACAACTGAAGAACTTTAGACCTGGACAACTAAAAACCTTTAGACCTGGACAACTAAAGACCTTTAGACCTGGACAACTAAAGACCTTTAGACCTGGACAACTAAAGACCTTTAGACCTGGACAACTAAAGACCTTTAGACCTAGACAACTAAATACCTTTAGACCTGGACAACTAAAGACCTTAAGACCTGGACAACTAAAGACCTTAAGACCTGGACAACTAAAGACCTTAAGACCTGGACAACTAAAGACCTTTAGACCTAGACAACTAAAGACCTTAAGAGCAGCACCACATATACTTGTGCATGTTTCAGTGTAGCACTTGGATCTCCTCATGTGTCTGTTTCCATGTGAACAAGAGTTCCAGTCCAGGGTCGGTACAGTAAAGTAGCAGTATCAGGACCAGACCCAGCAGGTGTACTGACCACTTGAGCCGACACTGGGTCCAATTTCTGGTCCCGACCTTCTGACTGATCTCCTTCCAGGGCAGGTTGTTACACAGCTGGTCCCTGCTCAGACCAGGATCTGCAGAATTTTGATGGACCAGAGCCTCAAGGTGATCCTTTACAGCCTGCTTCAATCTGGACTCCTCATCTAAACTCCACGAACCACGACCTGCAGCTGGACGGACACACACACACACAGGTAAATGACAGTCACACACACACAGGTAAATGACAGTCACACACACACACACACACACACACACACACACAGGTAAATGACAGTCACACACACACACGTAAATGACAGTCAGTCAGTCAGTTTCACTCACACACACACACACACACACACACACACACACACACACACACACACACACACACACACACACACACACACACACACACACACACACACACACACACACACACACACACACACACACACACACACACACACACACTCCTCTGTTAGAGCTGTAGTGATCTCATACATGAATGTGTCTGAGGTGTTCTAACAGAACCTGGCAGAACCTCAGGAGTCGGTGTTTACCGATGTGGGCGAAGCGTTTCTGAAGGGAGAACACGCTGCGGTTGAGCTTCTCAGAGATCTTCCTCCAGTCGTTACCATGGAGATTCTGTAACTTCATCAGAGAACGCAACTCCTCCTCCGAGAACCTGAGGACACCCACAGGTAGAACATGAACACAAAGAGAACCCCCAGCAGGGACATCAACCCTCCGTGTCTTTACATCCTGGCTGGAGAACCCACACACAGATACACAGGGTTCCTGTCTGAGAACTGAAACAGGTTTGTTTGACCTCTGACCTTCCCATGTGGTTCCTGTCGTCAAACATCTTCTTGGCTCTGGTGCAAACCTGCAGACACGGCCGAGGAATCCCCTCAGCTGGAGAGACAGACAGACAGGGAGACAGACAGACAGGGAGACAGACAGACAGGGGAGACAGAGAGACAGACAGGGAGACAGAGAGACAGGGAGACAGGCAGGGAGACAGACAGACAGGGGAGACAGACAGACAGGGAGACAGGCAGGGAGACAGACAGACAGGGGAGACAGAGAGACAGGGGAGACAGAGAGACAGGCAGGGAGACAGACAGACAGGGGAGACAGACAGACAGGGAGACAGAGAGACAGACAGGGAGACAGAGAGACAGACAGGGAGACAGACAGACAGGGGAGACAGACAGACAGGGAGACAGAGAGACAGACAGGGAGACAGGCAGGGAGACAGGGAGACAGACAGGGAGACAGGCAGGGAGACAGGGAGACAGACAGACAGGGGAGACGGGGGTGGGGGGGTGACAGAAAGTTCATTAAAGGAGTAAATGAGCTGTTGTGATTAATATCATGTTTATGTTACACTACAGTTCCACACACACTACAGTACCACAAATACTACAGTACCACAAATACTACAGTACCACAAATACTACAGTACCACACACACTACAGTACCACAAATACTACAGTACCACAAATACTACAGTACCACAAATACTACAGTACCACACACACTACAGTACCACAAATACTACAGTACCACACACACTACAGTACCACACACACTACAGTACCACAGATACTACAGTACCACAAATATTACAGTACCACAAATACTACAGTACCACACACACTACAGTACCACAAATACTACAGTACCACAAATATTACAGTACCACAAATACTACAGTACCACAAATACTACAGTTCCACAAATACTAAATACAGTACCACAAATATTACAGTACCACAAATACTACAGTACCACAAATATTACAGTACCACAAATACTACAGTACCACAAATATTACAGTACCACAAATACTACAGTACCACACACACTACAGTACCACGAACAACACAGGTAATGCAGTACTAGGAGGACCATCATGATGAAGAAGTTTGGGTTTGTTTACGTACCAATGCTCTCCAGGAAGTGATGTTGTACTCTAAGCTTCTTGATCTCCGCCTCCTGCCCTTTGTACCTCTGAGGAAACAGAAGCTGATTGGCCGAGCTGATGCCTGTCAGAGCCAGGAAGTCTGCAACATTTTCTTTAATTTGCTGATTCTCCTGCTGAGAGCACCGCCCCCATCGCAGAGGCACACCTGGAGAGTGAGGAACAGGTGAACTTTCTGTATGTGAAGTATTAGTACCTTGATGTTTGAAGTATTTGCCGTATATGCCCCTGGTTGTTTGGAGGCGGGCGAGGCAGTGACGGAGAGCCGTTGAGGATCGGCAGTGTGTTGCTTTGGGGGCTTTACGTGACCAGGCATTATGAACTGACTTGACGAGGGCGGAGTCAACCACAGGGGCTTTCCCTCTGGATCATTTGTCTTTCATTCAGGGAAAATAACTCTCCCAGAACAACATTATGTAAACAGCATTCATATAGGATTGATTCTGTTTCTATCACTTTAACAGGGATCACTATGAGCAGTCTCTACCATACTCGTACCTTGCTGTTTGAAGTGTTTGAAGCGGTGCAGGTCGTATCTCAGAAGTGTATTGATCTGATCGACTGATCTCTTCTTGATGTCTGGAACAAACTCCTGCAGCTCCTCCAACAACGGCCAGTCAACCCTGACAACACAGGCAGTACACGTTACGCCTGTATTTCACAATGTTGCAAATGTATCTCACAACGATAAGACTGCAGCTCACAACGCTCCAATTGTATCTCACAATGTTACAACTGTCTCAGGTAAGATAAGATAAGAGAAGATAATCCTTTATTAGTCCCGCAGCGGGGAAATGTACAGGATTACAGCAGCAAAGAGGATAGTGCAAAACAAGAGACATAGTAAAAACACAAGATCAAAATAAGTATTATAAATAAGCAAATGAGCAATAAAAAACAGTAAAGAACACTAGAGAATCCACAGTAATATTATATATACAGACAGAAACTATTATAAATATTGTATTGCACAGTGTATTAGTGTATTAGTGTCATGTGGTCTGCTGGGAGCAGAGCTGGTTGTGCAGACTGTCTGTATCTCACAATGTTACGCCCAACGTTACGCCTGTATCTCACAATGTTACGACTATCTCACAACGTTACGCCTGTATCTCACAATGTTACGCGTGTATCTCACAATGTTACGCCCAACGTTACGCCTGTATCTCACAATGTTACGACTATCTCACAACGTTACGCCTGTATCTCACAATGTTACGCGTGTATCTCACAATGTTACGCCCAACGTTACGCCTGTATCTCACAATGTTACGCCTGTATCTCACAACGTTACGCCTGTATCTCACAATGTTACGACTATCTCACAACGTTACGCCTGTATCTCACAACGTTACGCCTGTATCTCACAATGTTACGCCTGTATCTCACAATGTTACGCCCAACGTTACGCCTGTATCTCACAACGTTACGCCTGTATCTCACAATGTTACGCGTGTATCTCACAATGTTACGCCCAACGTTACGCCTGTATCTCACAACGTTACGCCTGTATCTCACAATGTTACGCCTGTATCTCACAATGTTACGCCCAACGTTACGCCTGTATCTCACAATGTTACGACTGTATCTCACAACGTTACGCCTGTATCTCACAATGTTACGACTGTATCTCACAACGTTACGCCTGTATCTCACAATGTTACGCCCAACGTTACGCCTGTATCTCACAATGTTACGACTGTATCTCACAACGTTACGCCTGTATCTCACAATGTTACGACTGTATCTCACAATGTTACGACTGTATCTCACAACGTTACGCCTGTATCTCACAATGTTACGCCTGTATCTCACAACGTTACGCCTGTATCTCACAATGTTACGCCTGTATCTCACAACGTTACGCCTGTATCTCACAATGTTACGCCTGTATCTCACAATGTTACGCCTGTATCTCACAACGTTACGCCTGTATCTCACAATGTTACGCCTGTATCTCACAATGTTACGCCCAACGTTACGCCTGTATCTCACAATGTTACGCCTGTATCTCACAATGTTACGCCCAACGTTACGCCTGTATCTCACAATGTTACGCCTGTATCTCACAATGTTACGCCCAACGTTACGCCTGTATCTCACAATGTTACGCCTGTATCTCACAATGTTACGCCCAACGTTACGCCTGTATCTCACAATGTTCCGACTGTATCTCACAACTATATTTTTTCCCTCTTCTCGACTGAATCTCAGGACTTTAAAGCGATCTTCTATTAAGACTATAATGTTATAACTTTAACATTAATAATAATAAAAAGAGAGAAGAGGAACTCACTGCTCTTCTTCTACAGCTGCTCTTCTCTTTGGACTCTTCTTTACTCCCCCTCCTCTCCTCTCCTGTTTTCTCTTCTTCTTCTTCTCCTCTCCTTCCTGTAACTTTACTTCCACCACACGCCCATCTTTCTTTTTCTTCATTCCGGTGTTGCTTGTTTCCATGGAAACCAAGAAGTCTGTTCCTGTGTGTTTATGGTCTGTTGTTACCGTGGATATGCCTTCCTCAATCAGCTCCTTCTTGTGTTTTTTATTCTTCTTCTTCTTCTTCTTCTTTTCTGTCTCACTGGTTTCTACAGCAACCAGCGTGTCCTCTACCACTTCCTGCCTCTCCTTCTTCTTCTTCCTCTTCTTACTCCCCTTCTGGCTGCTCTCCTCTTCATCAGCAGCAGAGGGAGAAACACTGATCTCCTCTTCCTCCCTTTTGGTCGTCTTCTTCTTCTTCTTCTCTTCTCTCTCAGGTGTATCAATGTCCAGAGGTAAAGGACATTCCTCCACTTCTGACCTCCTCCTCTGCTTCTCCTTCTGACGGAAGGGAGAATCTGCAGGAGGATTCATGGCAGGAGGAGGTGATGGAGGAGAAGTAGGAGAAGTAGGAGGAGGTGATGGAGGAGAAGTAGGAGGTGGTGTTGACTTTTTGCGGCTGATCAGTTTGTAGTTGAAGCTGTAGAACAAGAAACAAAATGTTTTAAGGGTTAGTGGACCCTGAACGGTAACTCGTTGTTTGGTTAACTTAACACCCACTGCTACTACCACTATCATTATTAGTCACATTACTATTATTATTATCATTATTAGTCACATTACTATTATTATTATCATTATTAGTCACATTACTATTATTATTATCATTACTAGTCACATTACTATTATTATTATCATTACTAGTCACATTACTATTATTATTATCATTATTAGTCACATTACTATTATTATTATCATTATTAGTCACATTACTATTATTATTATCATTATTAGTCACATTACTATTATTATTCCCTGTACCATTACGCATATTGGCTTTGCTTCTACTCCGAAGCCCTTTCTGCTTTCTCGCCTCGCAGGTTTCTATAAATCGTGGCTGTACCTGGACTGTGATCGTGCCTCCTGCTATGGCCCACTGCTACGACCACTATTATTACTATTATTATTATTAGTCACATTACGATTACCTGTACCATTATTATAATTCCACTATAGTCATTGCTGCTTTTATCAGTATTCTTAATGTTTCCTTGGTTACTCTGCTTACTACTGTGATTATAGGAATCATTTATGTCATAAACACTGAATGTGTTGTATCTTACACTCACACACACACAAATACACACACAGACAAACTCACACACACACAAATACACACACAGACACATACACACAGACAAACTCACACACACACAGACACACACACACACACACACTCACACACACACACACACACACACTCACACACACACACACACACACACAGACACACACACACACACACACACACACACACACAAACTCACACACACACAGACAAACTCACACAAACTCACACACACACACACACACACACACACAGACTCACACACACAGACACACACTCACACACACACAGACAAACTCACACAAACTCACACACACACACACACACACACAGACTCACACACACACACACACACACACACACACACACACACACACACACACACACACACACACACACAGACACACACACACACAAACACACAGACTCACACACACACACACACACACACACACAGACCGGTCTGGTCCCGGTCTGGTCCCGGTTCTGGTTCTGGTCCCGGTTCTGGTTCTGGTTCTAGTCATGTGATCACTCACCGTGTCGGTCCTCTGCGGCTGCACGCGGTTGAAGGCGGTAAGCAGTTTGTTTACTTCCTGGTTCCTTTCAGCGCATGCGCAGGGAGTCTCAGAGCGCAGGCGGGGAAGAGGTCTCACTCTGACGGAGTTTCCAGATCCTTTCTGTAACGTGTTTCTGTAACGCGTTTCTGTAACGTGTTTCTGTAACGCGTTTCTGTAACGTGTTTCTGTATCGTGCTCTTGTAACGTGTTTTGTAACGTGTTTTGTAACGTGTTTTGTAACGTGTTTCTGTAACGTGTTTTGTAACGCGTGCTTTTGTAACGTGTTTTGTAACGTGTTTCTGTAACGTGTTTCTGTAACGTGTTTCTGTAACGTGTTTCTGTAACGTGTTTTGTAACGTGTTTCTGTAACGTGTTTCTGTAACGTGCTCTTGTAACGTGTTTTGTAACGTGTTTTGTAACGTGTTTCTGTAACGTGTTTTGTAACGTGTTTTGTAACGTGTTTCTGTAACGTGTTTTGTAACGTGTTTTGTAACGTGTTTTGTAACGTGTTTCTGTAACGTGCTCTTGTAACGTGTTTTGTAACGTGTTTCTGTGACGTGCTCTTGTAACGTGTTTTGTAACGTGTTTCTGTAACGTGTTTCTGTAACGTGCTCTTGTAACGTGTTTTGTAACGTGTTTCTGTAACGTGTTTCTGTAACGTGCTCTTGTAACGTGTTTTGTAACGTGTTTCTGTGACGTGTTTCTGTAACGTGTTTCTGTAACGTGCTCTTGTAACGTGTTTTGTAACGTGTTTTGTAACGTGTTTCTGTAACGTGCTCTTGTAACGTGTTTTGTAACGTGTTTCTGTAACGTGTTTCTGTGACGTGCTCTTGTAACGTGTTTTGTAACGTGTTTCTGTAACGTGTTTCTGTAACGTGCTCTTGTAACGTGTTTTGTAACGTGTTTCTGTGACGTGCTCTTGTAACGTGTTTTGTAACGTGTTTCTGTAACGTGTTTCTGTAACGTGCTCTTGTAACGTGTTTTGTAACGTGTTTCTGTAACGTGTTTCTGTAACGTGCTCTTGTAACGTGTTTTGTAACGTGTTTCTGTAACGTGTTTCTGTAACGTGCTCTCAGGCTAACTTGAGGGCGCGCTAATCTAACAGCTCCAGCAATAGTGAGTGGAGTGTCCTCGCTCCCCTCTCACTGACGGGCTGTTCTCCAGCCTGTTTCCACAGTAGCAGAGTGTTCTCGCTCCCCTCTCACCGTATAAACTGTTCCCTGCCCGTTTTTCCTCACAGTCAGTAGAGTGCCCTCGCTCAGACTGACTTTAGCAGCCCGCATCAACGAGAGTCGTGACTATGTTAAACTCTCCCGGCTGTAATACCTGTATGGCATCTCTTCAGCCCGAAGACGGCTACAACCTTTGCCCCTCTTGTCTTGGTCTCGAGCATCTGAGGGAGGGCCTCTCAGAGGACCCGTGCATGAACTGCAGCATTGTGCCTCGTGCAGTAAGGGCTGCTAGGCTGGCCGAGGTGGAACGCCTGATGGGTGACGTTGACCTTCCCCTGTCAGGGCAGTTAGATCCAGCCCAACCTACCCAGTTTAAACGTCGGCCCTCCGAGGCTGCAGGGGCCCCCTACAAGAGGGCTAAGTCTGGCAGGCTGTCTTCTAGAGTGGACCTGCTGGCCGCTGAGCTAGCCCAGATGAAGTTACTTCTCCTGACCCTCCACTCGGGTGCAGGGAAGGCTGATGAATCAAATCCACCTGTGGCTGAGCTGGCTCCAGAGGAGGACATCATCTCACTGGCAGCGTCAGCCAATCTCTTTTCCGAGTACAGCGAAGAGCGGCCCTCGCATGCTTCTGGGCCCCAGCTCCCATTCTTCAGCTCATAGTCTGTCGGATAGTGTACAGGACAATTCCATGGGGTCTGTCATTCGCATGGCACTGGCATGCCTGCAGCTGGATATACAGCAGCCGGAACCCCCACCTGCTAGTGCCTTCTTCAGGCGTGCTCCCGCACCCACCACCTTTAGCGTTCCTCCCTCCGAAGAATACCTGAGGGAGTTTCATGCATGCTGGAGGGAGACCAAGGCTCTCTCCCATCCTACATCGGATGGCCGAACCCTGGCAGCCATGCAGGATGCAGCAAAATTTGGCCTTGACCGTATGCCAGCCATCGAGCCGGCTATTGCTTCCCTCATAGTTTCCCCTGAGGAGACTCTAAGACCTGATGCCAGGTGCCTTCGCCCCCAATGTCGGGCCACAGATGACCTGCTCTCCAGGGCTTATGACATAGCGGCGCGCATGGGTCGTATCGGCAATTCCCTCTCTCACCTCATGCTTGCCCTCTCAGTCTCTCTGCAGCAGGCTACTTCCGATGCTTCCTCTGCCAGCCTCAGCGATGCCTCATTGCAGGCATTTGCCCTCATGTCAAGGGAACTTGGGAGTCTTATGTCCACACTGGTTCAGACTCGCCGCCAGGTCTGGCTGGCGAAGTCACCCCTGTCCGAGACAAGTAGGAGGACCCTCCGTACTGTCCCAGTGGAGGTGTTCGGTTCAGCTGCTATACAGGCGCTTCAGCGGACTGTTCAAGCTAGTCAGGCCAGGCAGCAGTTCTCTGGCCTTCGCAGGGACATGCCCCCACCACGCAGGCCTAGGGGTCCCACATCAGCCCCCCGAGGCACTTTTCAGCCCCCAGCTCACCCCAGTAGCAGCCAGTGGACCCAGCGCCCCGCTGAGAGGCTGGTCCACTACCAACGCAACCCTACCCACTTGCCTTCAAGGCAACCTCCCATCAGGGGGACTAACAGTCGCCCCCCCAAAGCCTTCAGAGGCTGGGGGGCCAGGAACTGATGGTTTCCACCATAACCTAGGGGTACAAGCTTCAATTCCGACGCCGGCCCCCAGCCTCCAGCCGGGTCAAAATGACCATCATCCGAGACCCGGCAAAAGCCCAAGCCCTATGCCAGGAGCTAGCCGCGCTCCTGGCCAAAGGTGCAATCGAGATGGTAGACCCCCTGTCACAGCCCCCCCGGGTTCTACTCAACCTACTTTCTCGTAAAAAAAAAAGAGGCGGCAGGCTGTGCCCTGTCCTGGACCTGAGGGGACTCAACAAGTTCCTGAAGGTCTTGCCATTCCACATGTTTCCAGAGGAGAGTGGTTTATGTCTGTCGACTTGAAGGATGCCTATTTCCATACTCCCATTGTGCCTCACGACAGACAGTTTCTCCGTTTTGCCTTTCAAGGCCGTCACTTTCAGTTCAGGGTGCTTCCATTTGGACTCTCCCTCTCCCCACGAGTCTTCACGAGGTGCGTTGCGGCTGCCCTTTCCCCCCTGCAATCGCAGGGCATGAAGATACTGCCGTACCTGGACGATTGGCTAATTTGTGCGCCATCCCAACTTCAGGCGGCACAGGACACGGCTCGCCTTCTCTCTCACATGGCCCCTGATGGAGAAGACCAGTCCTCTGGGCCAAGATGCCCTGGCTCACAGATGGCCAGAAGGTCTTCTTTATGCATTTCCACAGTTTCCTCTGATCTTACCAACACTTCTCAGAGTACTTCAACAGGGCCACAGACTTCTGCTGGTGGCCCCCTTATGGCCAGCCAGGACTTGGTTCTCCCTGCTACACAGACTCCGTCGCAGGAAACCCTGGCGCCTCCTCGACAGGAGAGACCTCCTGTCTCAGCTAGAGTGTCGGATCTGGCATCCCGATCCCAGCCGCCTTCAACTGGGGGTCTGGCCGCTGGAGGGCCCGACCCCCTGCTGACCGGCTGCATAGAACCAGTCAGAAGGACTATTCTTAATGCCAGAGCCCCATCTACCCGTCTCCAGTATGAGAACAGGTGGAGGTTGTTTTCCGACTGGTGTGCGGTTCAGAACAAGGACCCAGTACACTGCCCCGTGCCTGCCATTCTTGAGTTCCTGCAGTCCCTCTTAGATAGGGGCCGGTCTCTCTACCTTGAAGGTGTACACGGCGGCGATTTCATGGCGGCATGCTAGGATCGACAATAACACAGTAGGGAGCCACAGGCTGGTGTCCCTCTTCCTAAAAGGGGCCCTGCGGTTGCATCCCCGAGCGCCCCAAAGGCTCCTGCATGGGACCTACCCCTTGTGCTGGACACTCTTTGCTTGCCTCCCTTTGAACCCCTGGCAGAGGCAGAGCTGAGGTGGCTGTCGGCCAAGACGGCCTTTCTCCTTGCCATCACCTCTGCAAAGCGTGTGGGCAAGCTACATGCCTTGTCGGTGAGCGAACCATGTCTGAGGTGGAACTCAGATGGTTCGGATGTCACTCTGTGGCCTAATACAGCGTTTCTCCCAAAGGTGCTGACACGCTCATATGTCAATCAGCCAGTGGGGGGTCCAGCTTGCACAGCTGGACCCCCCGCTAGGAGAGGAGAGGTCAAGGCTGCTGTGCCCGGTGCGGGCCCTCAGAGCTTATATGGAAGCCACTGCCTGCATACGGCAGCCGGAGCAGCTCTTTGTCTGCTATGGCGGCACTAAGAAGGGCCGTGCTCTCTCCAAACAGCACCTGTCTCACCATTGCCCATGCATACAGGGCAAACAGCCGTGCTCTGCCATCCGGAGTGAAGGGCCATTCTACGAGGAGTGTCTCCACATCATCGGCGACCCTGAAAGGTGTGCCCGTGGAGGATATATGCACTGCGGCCTCATGGTCATCGCCAAGCACATTCAGCAGATACTACAGTGTGAACGTCGCAACACCCCACCCACTGGGTGTGGGCCAAGTTCTTCTGCCTCAGAGGTATGTACTTGGATTCCTCGCGACTCTGTTGATATAAGTCATCCAGTGTTAAGCACTGCCTCTGGCGGTCAGTAAGGATGAAATAGAACGAAAGTTACAGATGTAACTACGGTTCTATGAATCCTGGATGACCGCCAGGGTTCTTGGTCACGCGGAATTTCGTGAACTCGCAAGAAGATTCCGTAGGACTTATCTCGGGGATGACACCGGAACTTATACCTGGTGGGGTCATCCGAGGTCACACGTGACTTTGTTGATATAAAGACTCGACCTGCGTGTGCGCGAGAAGGGAGATATTCAGTGTTAAGCACTGCCTCTGGCGGTCATCCATGATTCATAGAACTGTAGTTACATCTGTAACTTTCGTTTTACCTGGACTGTGGTTTTACCTGGACTGTGGTTTAACCTGGACCGTGGTTTACCTGGACTGTGGTTTTACCTGGACTGGTTTAACCTGGACCGTGGTTTAACCTGGACTGTGGTTTTACTTGGACTGTGGTTTAACCTGGAGCGTGGTTTTACCTGGATGCTGGTCCTGCCAGACACCCAATGCTACTATTATTATTATAATTAGTCTCATTTCTATTTCTATAACTATCACCGATGTGTTCCTTCTGTACACATGACATCTATTGGTTCCTCATATGTTGATCTCTGAAATTTCTTCCTTTTTTACCAGTTTTTTTACCAGCATTTCCTGTTCCGGTGTGAGGGTCAAAGGTCAGAGGATGTATGACGTAAAGCCCTCTGAGGCACATTTGTGATTCGTAATGAATAATGAATTATTATCATTGACCATCTCAGAGTGATGAAATCTGTCGTCATGCAGACTGAACTCTTTGTCTCCGGCCGTCCTCATCTGCTAATCTACACTCTAGGACTTTGAACGCTCCGTAGACTTCATTTGCTCCTCTTAAGCTTTTTATGTATTTGTTCTACTAATTTGTTCTTTTACTCTTTCTATTTTTATTCTTATTTCTGTCTTTTTGCTGCTGCAGGGATTAATAAAAGTACATTTTTCCTATGATGAGTACTTTTGATTTAGCTACGAGTGAATGAAAGTAATTTATACAACTGTGTTTACGTTCCATCTGTTCATCTCCTGGTCAAAATAAAATAAAAACGGAATCTGATGTTTGTTAGATAAATAGATTTTAAAAATCAGCGACATGTTACAATATGTTTTTCAGATTCTACTGATGTTACTAGAGTTTAAAAACTCAAACTCTGATTCATTTTCACAACAGGACAAAAGGGTTAGGATTACAAAACACAGGGGCCAAGGACCTGGACTAGGTCTGGCCTTGGTTCAGGTATGCCCTTGGTTAAGGTGTGGCCTTGGTTCTGGTGTGGCCTTGGTTAAGGTGTTGCCTTGGTTCAGATCTGGCCTTGGTTAAGGTGTGGCCTTGGTCCAGGTGTGACCTTGGTTAAGGTGTGGCCTTGGTTCAGGTGTTGCCTTGGATCAGATCTGGCCTTGGTTCAGATCTGGCCTTGGTTCTGGTGTGGCCTTGGTTAAGGTGTTGCCTTGGTTCAGATATGGCCTTGTTTCAGATATGGCCTTGGTTAAGGTGTGGCCTTGGTTAAGGTGTGGCCTTGGTTCAGGTGTTGCCTTGGTTCAGATCTGGCCTTGGTTCAGATATGGCCTTGGTTAAGGTGTGGCCTTGGTTCAGGTGTTGCCTTGGTTCAGATCTGGCCTTGGTTCAGATATGGCCTTGGTTCAGATATGGCCTTGGTTAAGGTGTGGCCTTGGTTCTGGTGTTGCCTTGGTTCAGGTCTGGCCTTGGATCAGATTTGGCCTTGGTTAAGGTGTGGCCTTGGTTCCTTGATGATGATGGTGAGGATGATGATGATGAAGATGATGATGTGATGAGGATGAAGATGGTGATGATGAAGATGGTGATGAAGATGATGATGGTGATGAAGATGTGATGATGGTGATGATGATGATGGTGATGATGATGATTGTGATGATGATGAAGATGATGAAGATGGTGATGAAGATGATGATGGTGATGATGATGATGATGATGGTGATGATGATGATGATGTGATGGTGGTGATGATGATGAAGATGGTGATGATGGTGATGATGGTGGTGATGATGATGAAGATGGTGTCATCATAGGAGCCCAAACAGCTGGTCTCAGGTCAGACCTTAAGTTTGGATTTATCATGGTTTCCATAGCAACACAGTCTGAATCCTGCAGGTTTCACAAAAATGTCCTGAAGACAAGATCCCTATTTTGTCCCACAGTCTGACCATCAGGACCAGTTCTTCACCAGGAGCTCAGTGGGGCTCTGAGGACCTCTTTCAGTGTCTGCTCCTCATCACTGATGATGATGATGATGGGGGGGGCATCCAGCTGTGTGCGTGTTGATGCCTCCGTCATGGTCGGCTCTCTGTTCGTCCATCCTCCTGGACTGAACTCTCTGAACCAAACTGAAGAAATCCTGCTGACCTTCAGGAACCGAAGCGACCACATCATCCAGATCAGGAAGGGGGCACCTCTGGTCCTCCATCCTGTCAGACTGAAGACGGACACAGTGAGACAGGAAGATAAGGGGGGCATTCATGGACCAGACATTGAAATCACACAGCCACCCACCAGACTCCTGATCCTGGTCCTCCACACAGAACCAGAGTTAGAACCTGTTCCTGCCAGGTAAGCTACACATACGAGGAGGTTGGCTCAGTGATCTCAGTAAACACAGTGCAGTAGAATGAGTTATCATTTAAAAATAGAAATATGAAAAATGTACAATAAATATGGTCAACAAACAAATAATAGTGTGTTAAAACAAGTGTGTTATTAGAGTCAAGTGTATATGACACAGCACACCTGTCCTTACAGCCTGCTCCCTCCGGACAGGTCTGATTCCTACGTGTACCCTGTTACTGGTTCCCTCCGGACAGGTCTGATTTCTACGTGTACCCTGTTACTGGTTCCCTCCGGACAGGTCTGATTCCTACGTGTACCCTGTTACTGGTTCCTGTCTGGTTTTTTGTACGGTGTTCTTTCTTGGACTTGTTCCTTCATTTTCCTCTACAATGTACACATTGTTCCTTCCACCATCATGTACCTACATCTTCCTGTACCCTGTTCTTACCTGTACCCTGTCTCACATTCTCCTATACCCTGTCTCACATATTCTTTACCCTGTTCTTACCTGTACCCTGTCTCACACACTCCTGTACCCTGTCTCACACACTCCTGTACCCTGTTCTATGTTCCTATACAACAATATTTCACCTAATTTCAATGTTTCTCTGATACAGCGGAGACAAACATCAGTGTAGTGCCATTTCCTTTTCTTACCTTAAAATACTCTGCTAGTAATAATAGAGTAATAACAGTAACTACTATAAAGTATTTCCATACAACATGTGGGTACCTGGTAGCGTATGAGCATGTAGTAAAAGTCCAGACTGGGCAAGGTGGGCTGCTCTGGGCTGCAGGCTCCACAGAGAGCAGCTGGTCCTGGGTCAGGCAACAGGCTAAGGCTGGCTCTCTGGTCCTCCAGTCTCTGACCCTGACACTCCAGGATCAGGTCCAACAAGGCCTCTGGCTCCTCTGGCTGGCTGTTCCTACGCTATAGCAGCAACACAGGGACCAGCCATGAGTTATTAGACCTGATTCATGTTCTCATAGACTGTGACAACATGAATTCACAGGGCAGATGATGAACAACTGTGGTGACAAAAAATCAAAAGACACAAGAACCACTGAGCTTCACAATCAGATGTGATCATAGAGGATGATCAAACCCTGGTCCTATCTGGATCAGGTCCTATCTGGATCAGGTCCTATCTGGATCAGGTCTTATCTGGATCACGTCCTATCTGGATCGGGTCTTATCTGGATGAGGTCCTATCTGGATCAGGTCTTAACGGATCAGGTCTTATCTATTGATATTTGGTCATACTAAGAGCCCAGACTATAGTTATCCTCTTTTGGACATTTTCTAAAACAAAAACGGTCCGAGGACGGAGGCTGTTGTATGTTGGCAGATTTTAAAGCCCTTTGAAGTGGTTTGTGATTTTTCCATATGTTAATAACATTGGATCGACTATTAACCAGAACATTCTGGATCAATCTGGGTTTATGGCAGCTGAACGGACTGTTACCTTGCTTCTGGAAGTCGTGATTCTGGTCCTGGAGCTCAGAGTAGAGCCTAAGCTCTGACCCCGGGGCCTGGTGGAGCCGTGGCTGCCCTCAGGACCAGGACCTGGTGCAGGAGTCATTAGACCTCTGAGGGTCCTGAAGGGCGAGCTGGAGGCAGAGGTTCTGCTGGGACTGTGGTGTTGGGGTCTGGTCTCCAGACGGCCGTTATGGTGGGGGGGGGGAGAGCATTTAGGTTCCTTCCCCCTGATCCTCCCGTTCTGATGAGAAGGTGAAGCCAGGGGGGGAGGAGGTAAACCTGGGAGTTTTTTGTCAGCCATGATGGAGCTGTGGAGGTGTGGGCGGGACTAAATCACTGCCGTCATCAGTGGGAGGGGCTAAATCACTGCCATCATCAGTGGGAGGGGCTAAATCACTGCCATCATCAGTGGGAGGGGCTAAATCACTGCCATCATCAGTGGGAGGGGCTAAATCACAGCTGTCATCAGTGGGAGAGGCTAAATTACTGCCGTCATCAGTGGGAGGGGCTAAATCACTGCCGTCATCAGTGGGAGAGGCTAAATTACTGCCGTCATCAGTGGGAGGGGCTAAATCACTGCCATCATCAGTGGGAGGGGCTAAATCACTGCCATCATCAGTGGGAGGGGCTAAATCACAGCTGTCATCAGTGGGAGAGGCTAAATTACTGCCGTCATCAGTGGGAGGGGCTAAATCACTGCCGTCATCAGTGGGAGGGGCTAAATCACTGCCGTCATCAATGGGAGGGGCTAAATCACAGCTGTCATCAGTGGGAGGGGCTAAATTACTGCCGTCATCAGTGGGAGGGGCTAAATCACTGCCGTCATCAATGGGAGGGGCTAAATCACAGCTGTCATCAGTGGGAGGGGCTAAATCACAGCTGTCATCAGTGGGAGGGGCTAAATCACTGCCATCATCAGTGGCTAACCCTAACCCAGGGGCTAAATCTGGTCAGAAAGACAGAAGAGCAGCAAGTGAGACACCGACCCACCATGAGAGAATCTGACTGCACGTATTCAAAGTTCAATACATAGCCTTTCATCACAGAAAGAGTTAGGTCCACGAAGGCTCAGTGGGTAGAGCGGGTTGTCTATCAACCACGATGTCGGGGGTTCGATCCCCGGCTCCAACTGTCTGCATGTCAAAGTGTTGAGCGAGACGCTGAACTCGTCGGTAGAGCGTTACCACTGTGAGAAGATAAATTAAACTGATAAATATGATATTTCCTATGTTTCATAATGTTTATTCAGCCGTTCAGTTTGTCAATATCTTCTAGGGTTCTAATTGGCTGCTGTAAGACACATTTCATAAAGGATTTTATTAACTCAAACATGGACACTCTGAAAAATGTTACTTCATGAGGTTGGATTTAGACCACCAGTCACAAAGGTTTATCTGATAAATATTGAGTTGATTTTTTAAGTTATGAAGAGTTATGTGTTTGCATCTTTCCTCTTATTGTGACTTAACCCTAACCTAACCTGAACCCGAACCCGGAAAAGAAGAAGAGCAGACTTTTGGACTGGAACCCAGGTGACGTGGTTCTGACCTCCGCGCTGCACCACCATCAATCCTTTAGATCAATTTGGAAACTCCATCAGAAAATCTTTATCTCAGAGCTCAGGGATCACATATTCAGAGCTCAGAGAGCTCGCCAAAACGTGCACTTTAACATCCTGCTAAGCCACGCCCATCGGGGTGAGACAGAACTTCAGTTTAGGAATTAATGAAGAGAGATTTGTGGAGGAATTTAGTTTGGTAGAGCCACAAACTGGATCAGGATAGACCAGGTTTAGGAGGACTGCTTTCATTCAGCTGCAGCAGAAGTGGGTCAGCACCAACACAGAACCGCACAGAGGTAATCACATTTACAACACAAAAGACACACACATGAATGCATCGGCCAGCAGTGTCACAGCGTTCACTTCATTCATTAAGATACAACCATTGATCTCCACCTAGTGGTCGTCAGAGGAATCACAGCCGGAGCAAAAACTAAAAAAACACATTTAACAGAGAAACACAAGAACCATGTTGTTTCACTTTTTAAAGTTTGGGATCAAACAGTTTGACAGAGTTCTAAAAGTTTAGCCAGACAACAAACAGATGAACAGACACAAAGTTTGAATCAAGTTTAAGTTACTGTACCTCAACATCACAGAGTCTTCTTCTTCTTCCTTTGGTCGTTTGGTCGGACTCTTTTCTCTTGTTTTACTTCTTCAGTGTCGTCTCGTTTGTCCACCGACTGAAGTCTCATCGGCTGGTTGACGCTTAAAACACACACACACACATACATATACACACACATGAACACACACCCCAACATAATGGAAGGGAAACAGAGAGGACAAACCCCCCCTCTAGGCTTACATCATGGTTGCCATGGCGACCAAAGAGAGGCTTCCAAATCCTGCCTGCCCCCATCCAAACACACACACACACACACACACACACACACACACAGACAAACATTCCTATATTGTTGAGATCTATTCAGATGGACCCAGAGAATGCTGCTCTTCTGCTGTGGGCCTCAAACACACAAACACACACATACACACTCAAACACACACACACACACACACACACACACACACAAAGAAAACTGCGTCTGCGTCTGAATAAAACCGAATCTGAGAAAATGACAGTATAGTATATAATAATATAAAGATATATTGTGTATTAATGTAAATGTATAATAATATAAACATACAGAGTGAGTAATAATGTAAATGTATAATAATATAAAGATATATAGTGTATAATAATGTAAATGTATAATAATATAAACATACAGAGTGTATAATAATGTAAATGTATAATAATATAAACATACAGAGTGTATAATAATGTAAATGTATAATAAAATAAATATAACAATATAATAATGTAGCTTGTTCCTCAGAAATAAAAGATACAAACATTAAACTAACAAAGTAGGACAGCACAAAGAACACAAGTGACAAACAGGACAACTGAAGAGGAGCGCAGACATGAATACATAATACTCATAAATAGGAGAATAGCAGGATGAACTCCATCAGGACGGGGAAGGTGTCCACACAGACAGGAAGTAGAATTTAGGATCTGAGATGACAGGAGAGTTGGTGAAGAAAGCAGATCCAGATCAAAGCAACCTAGAAGTGGTGCAATTGATCCTCTGAAATCTTCTGAAGGGCTCAGTCCTCGGTGGGATTTGAAGGACCCTGGACACCGGGCAGTGCTTCAGCTGTGGCTCATGGGTAGAGTGGGTCCTCCTTTAACCACAGGGTTGGCGGTTCGATCACTTACTCCTACAGTCCGCATGTCATAGTGTCATTGAGCAAGACATTGACCCCATGTTGCCCCACAGACAAAACGCTGAGGATGGGTGGAGTCAGAGGTCAATTTCACGTATGTTTCGTAAAATGACGATTGTGATGAAAGGTTTACGTTTAAGCTCTTCTGCATTAAACATAGATAGGAACGTGTTCTGTTATCCATTTCAACTCACCCGTTCACTACTGCAGATAGGAATAGAACATTAGCCTGGAGCTCACTTTATGGGGAGTGCCAACACTCCCCAGGGGTCTGTGTGATGTGTCTCAGCAGCTCGTTAGCCTCGTTAGCATAACAACAAGATGAACGAAGGCTCCAGCCACCTGATGCTGCTGTCAATCATTCAAACAACATCAGTATGATCCCAAACACACTGCAAAGTAGAAGGACCTGCAGACAAGAGCAGACACAGAGGTGGGAAGGACCAGAGAAGAAGAAAAAGAAGAAGAAAAAGAGGAAGGACACGAGGAAGAAGAAGAAAAAGAAGAACACGAAGAAGAAGAAGAAGAAAAAGAAGAAGAACACGAGGAAGAAGAACAAGAAGAAAAAGAAGAACACGAGGAAGAAGAAGAAGAAAAAGAAAAAGAGGAAGAACACAAAAGGAAGAACACAAAGAAGAAGAAGAAGAAAAAGAAGAACACGAAGAAGAAAAAGAGGAAGAACACGAGAGGAAGAAGAAAAAGAACACGAGAGGAAGAACACGAGGAAGAAGAAAAAGAACACGAAGAAGAAAAAGAAGAAAAAGAAGAAGAACACAAGAAAGAAGAAAAAGAAGAACACGTGAAAGAAGAAAAAGAAGAAAAATAACACAAGGAAGAAGAAAAAGAGGAAGAAGAAGTCAAAGAAGAAGAAGGTGATGATGAGCAGCAGAAAAGTGAAGGAGTACCTGTCTCACCATCATCTTCCTCAGCTGCTGGAGGTGAGACTGTTTTATATTTAGTTTCATGTTTCACAGCTCATTTAGTTCTTTCTTTCTGCTGAAGAACAAACAGAGAAACAATCTGTTTATCAATACGAACTCAATAAGAGAGAGAGAGAGAGAGACGGAGGTAGAGAGAGCGATG
>NW_026554261.1:0-757 GCF_027596085.1 Anoplopoma fimbria | reverse complement strand
CTCTGGAGCTTGTCCAGAAAGCTGCAGCACGTCTGGTGTTCAATCGCCCCAAGTTCTCTCACACAACTTCCCTTCTCCGTTCCCTACACTGGCTCCCTGTAAGAGCTCGCATCCAGTTTAAGACTCTGGTGCTAGCCTACAGGGCAGTGAAAGGAACAGCTCCTTCCTATCTCCAGGCCTTGGTCAAGCCCTACACCCCTGCCCGACCACTTCGCTCTGCTGCCTCGGGGCGACTGGTTGCCCCGTCGCTCAGAGGTCCCTGCGGCCGATCCACCCGGTCACAGCTTTTTCTGTCCTGGCCCCTCAATGGTGGAATGAACTCCCCACTGACGTCAGGACAGCAGAGTCACTGCCCATCTTCAGGCGCAGGCTGAAAACTCACTCTTCAGGAAGTACTACCCTGAGCCTTCCTCCTAGCACTTATGGCACTCGTATTAGTTGCTGCACTTACTGTATTCGTATCAGTTCGCTGCACTTATTGAATTTGTATTTGTTTACTGCACTTATCCTATTCGTAGTAGTTTGTAGCACTTACTATATTCGGATTAGTCTGTTGCAATTATTGTTTTCGTAGTAATCTGCCTCTGCACTATACTTTTGCTCTGGCTTATACTTTGAGATGCTTGTTTAAGAAAGGAGATGCACTTATGACTTCTGGTGACTAGTAGTTCTCTTGAATACCTATGTTGAATACACTTCCTGTAAGTCGCTTTGGATAAAAGCGTCTGCTAAATGACTGTAATGTAATGTAATGTAA
>NW_026554260.1:25000-35846 GCF_027596085.1 Anoplopoma fimbria | reverse complement strand
CCCTGTGTCAACAGGATGTAGACAGTGATGCCTTAAAGGGCCGGCGTGTAGGAGAACCACGGTGGCGTAGAAGTCTCTCTGTAGAGCCGATGTGTGGTTTGTCCCTCTGGGCTCCTGTAGAAACATGGAGGAGCATCATGGTGGACTAAAGAGGACCTGATCCCTCGTTCTAAGATAACAGGATTTAAAGACAAGGTTCCCCTCATTTATCCCTTAGTGCCTTGATTTGTTTCAATGATATAGAACCGTGATATATTTTATGATCAACGACCAGTGATCATAACTCTGACGTGAATATTAAAGGCATCTCTTGATCTTTAGCTCATTCAAAAATAAATGGCTTTTAAGAAGTTTGCTTTTTGACTGATGAAAGCTTATTTTTCTTAAAAACAACTTAAATTAATAATCAAATTTATTAAGTTGAGGTTAATTTATTAAGTTTTCTAATAAGGAGCTTTCATTAAATTCGGAGATATTAAAGGATTTTTCCTATTTTCAGTGTAAATTTATAAATATATTTAGGTTCTTTGTGTCTCCAGTTTACTGTTTCAACATCAGACAAAGAAACGTTTTTATCCCAGTTTTTATCCCAGTTTGCTCCAGCACTAATAATAATAATAATAATAATAACAACAATAACTACTGTGTGTTTCAGGCTGTACAACATGCGTGTGGAAGACACAGCAGATATCGACTGGGACGAGGTCGCTCAGACTATCGGGTGAGGTCAAAGGTCAAACTGTCGTACCTGTTCTTAGGACAGATCAAGAGATAAGATAAGAGAGAAAATAAAGAGTTAAACCAGGTAGTACCCAGGTAATAACCAGGTAGTACCCAGGTAGTACCCAGGTAGTACCCAGGTAGTACCCAGGTAATAACCAGGTGGTACCCAGGTAGTAACCAGGTAGTAACCAGGTGGTACCCAGGTGGTACCCAGGTGGTACCCAGGTAGTACCCAGGTGGTACCCAGGTAATAACCAGGTAATACCCAGGTGGTACCCAGGTGGTACCCAGGTGGTACCAGGTAATAACCAGGTAGTAACCAGGTGGTACCCAGGTAATAACCAGGTAGTAACCAGGTGGTACCCAGGTAATAACCAGGTAGTAACCAGGTGGTACCCAGGTAATAACCAGGTAGTAACCAGGTGGTACCCAGGTAATAACCAGGTAGTACCAGGTGGTACCCAGGTAATAACCAGGTAGTAACCAGGTGGTACCCAGGTAATAACCAGGTAGTAACCAGGTGGTACCCAGGTAATAACCAGATGGTACCCAGGTAGCGCCCAGGTGGTAACTCGGTAACCTACATTAATGTCTCATTAGGTTTTCTATTCAGTAATGAACAATAATTAATTTTACTTTTAAAACAAAAACAAATCAGACACATTATTATTCCATTCAACATATATAGCACCTGGGCGGGTTTATATGTGAGAAATAATAGTGTAACAGTATTAGCAGTAATACTGGTGTTAATGTAGTATTACTGTTGTACTAAGTGTGTTCTTGTGTTGTGTGTTTCAGCAAAGTGACTCCTGTGTGTGTTCAAAAGAGTTTCTACAGACTGAAAGTATCCAGAGTTCCCAACTGGACCAGTTTATCCTACGGAGGTCAGTACTGCAATACTTTATCAATCAATACTGCAATACGTTATCGGTCAGTACTGCGATACGTTATCGGTCAGTACTGCGATCGTTATCCGTCAGTACTGCGATCGTTATCCGTCAGTACTGCGATCGTTATCCGTCAGTACTGCGATCGTTATCAATCAGTACTGCGATCGTTATCAATCAGTACTGCGATACGTTATCCGTCAGTACTGCGATACGTTATCGGTCAGTACTGCGATACGTTATCCGTCAGTACTGCGATACGTTATCGGTCAGTACTGCGATACGTTATCCGTCAGTACTGCGATACGTTATCCGTCAGTACTGCGATACGTTATCCGTCAGTACTGCGATACGTTATCCGTCAGTACTGCGATACGTTATCCGTCAGTACTGCGATAACCCCTCGTTATCCGTCAGTACTGCGATACGTTATCCGTCAGTACTGCGATTATTGATCCGTCATAAACACGATGTGTTATCCTGTCAGCTGTTCATTCTGCACTGCGATACGTTATTGGTCAGTTCCCCTAACCTTAACCCCTCTTTACTTTTTTTCACTGTAGTACTTTATCTGACTGTAGTACGCTACTCTTCTTACTCCCGTGATTATATGAATCATTTATGTCATAAACACTGAATGTGTTGTATCTCTGTTATGCTGTTCATTCTGTACACATGACATCTATTGACTTCTGTCCATCCTGGGAGAAGGATCTAAGGACAGAGGATGTGAGGGTCTAAGGACAGAGGATGTGAGGGTGTAAGGACAGAGGATGTGATTCTGTAAAGGACAGAGGATGTGAGGGTGTAAGGACAGAGGATGTGAGGGTCTAAGGACAGAGGATGTGAGGGTGTAAGGACAGAGGATGTGAGGGTCAGAGGATGTGAGGGAAGGACAGAGGATGTGAGGGTGTAAGGACAGAGGATGTGAGGGTCTAAGGACAGAGGATGTGAGGGTGTAAGGACAGAGGATGTGAAGGTGTAAGGACAGAGGATGTGAGGGAAGGACAGAGGATGTGAGGGTGTAAGGACAGAGGATGTGAGGGTCTAAGGACAGAGGAAGGACAGAGGATGAGGGTGTAAGGACAGAGGATGTGAAGGACAGAGGATGTGAGGGTCTAAGGACAGAGGATGTGATGGTCTAAGGACAGAGGATGTGAAAGGACAGAGGATGTGAGGGTGGACAGAGGATGTGAGGGTGTAAGGACAGAGGATGTGAGGGTGTAAGGACAGAGGATGTGAGGGTGTAAGGACAGAGGATGTGAGGGTCTAAGTAAGGACAGAGGATGTGAGGGGACAGAGGTGTAAGGACAGAGGATGTGAGGGTCTAAGGACAGAGGAGGTGAGGGTGTAAGGACAGAGGATGTGAGGGTCTAAGGACAGAGGATGTGAGGGTCTAAGGACAGAGGATGTGAGGGTGTAAGGACAGAGGAGGTGAGGGTGTAAGGACAGAGGATGTGAGGGTGTAAGGACAGAGGATGTGATGGTGTAAGGACAGAGGATGTGAGGGTGTAAGGACAGAGGATGTGAGGGTGTAAGGACAGAGGATGTGAGGGTGTAAGGACAGAGGATGTGAGGGTGTAAGGACAGAGGATGTGAGGGTGTAAGGACAGAGGATGTGAGGGTGTAAAGACAGAGGATGTGAGGGTCTAAGGACAGAGGATGTGAGGGTCTAAGGACAGAGGTTGTGAGGGTGTAAGGACAGAGGATGTAAAGGACAGAGGAGGTGAGGGTGTAAGGACAGAGGATGTGAGGGTGTAAGGACAGAGGATGTGAGGGTGTAAGGACAGAGGATGTGAGGGTGTAAGGACAGAGGAGGTGAGGGTGTAAGGACAGAGGAGGTGAGGGTGTAAGGACAGAGGATGTGAGGGTGTAAGGACAGAGGATGTGAGGGTGTAAGGACAGAGGATGTGAGGGTGTAAGGACAGAGGATGTGAGGGTGTAAGGACAGAGGATGTGAGGATGTAAGGACAGAGGATGTGAGGGTGTAAGGACAGAGGATGTCTCGTGTACAGATTTGTGATTTTGGGCTATACAAAATAAATTGAATTGAATAGTACTTTATCCAGCTGCAGTACTTTCTGTCACTGTAGTACTTTATCTGACTGTATAATGTACTTCATAAAGTCCACAGCGTCACATTCATAATCATAAACCTGAACAGAACTTTATTGATCGACAGAAGACAAACATTAATCGTCACACTTGAACACTTTAAATAAAGATTGCTTCTCACTGATCCACCATGATGTAAACTGTGATGTCACTCCCTGTTGGTTCAGAGACCATCGACTTCCTAAAGCAGAGAGTGACTCCTCTCCTGGAGGAGAAACTGAGGAGGCGCGGCAGAAAGAGGAAACGGGAGGAGGCGCAGGAGGAGAACCTCTTCCTGCTGTCTGACATCGTCTCCTCCCACGACGAAGACGACGACGACTACGTGGAGCTGGACAACAGTCAGCTGACCTCCGGCCAACCAGGACGCAGATCAGGACGCAGACGGTTATAGAGACATCCTCCGTCCACACAAAGGATTGTGATTGGCTGTCACCTCCGTGGACTGACTTTCTGTCAGCTGGGACTAAACCGTTTTCAGACAGTGGACCAGTTCACATATTCTTTATGTAAAAGTCAAATATTGATTTTCATATTTGAACATCTGAGTTTTTTGAAGTGAAATATGTTTGCCATTAAGAGTTTTCATTTATAAACCAGTGTGTCGGGTCATGTGTCCACATTCAAGCTGAGCAGGAGCCGGATCGCTCCACGCCGTCTACACCTTTTGGAGACGAACTATGAATCTGTCAAACATCTGGAATCCATTCAGAAATTGACCCAAACTGTATTGTCTTCATTTCTCCTTTTGATTTCCGACAGTCAGGAAGTGCATTGCTTACAAATAACACAAACAACACAAACCATGTCAGCGCTCAGTTCCACCTGGAGCAGGAGGGAAACCTGAACCTGAACCAGGTTATGACCCAATTTAAGCCCAGAAATTGATTTCACGGGTTAAACTCAATTAAAAGCCGGAGAATATAAGAAGGTCTGAGCCTGTCTGTTCACAGCAGAGGCCTCCAGACAACGAGATATATGTAAGGTTAGTAATGTCTTCATGATATAGAGACAGTAATGTCTTTATGGTACAGAGACAGTAATGTCTTCATGGTACAGAGACAGTAATGTCTTCATGATATAGAAACAGTAATGTCTTCATACTTTAAATACATACAGTATGTAATCCATCCATACAAAGAAAACCAAACAAATAAGAAATTAAGTTTTGTGTAATAAAATGGAATGACACAGGGAAAAAGTATTGAACACATGAAGAAAGGGAGGTGCAAAAAGTCATGGAAAGCCAAGACAGCAGCTGAAATCTATCAGTCATTAGAAAGCAGTCCTGCCCCTTGTCAGTGCAAATGAATATCAGCTGGTTCAGTCCCAACTGATGGCCTATAAAAAGGTGTCTCATTACCAAGGTGTCACACAAGAAACATCTCATGATGGGTAAAAGCAAAGAGCTCTCTCAAGACCTTCACAACCTTATTGTTGCAGAACATACTGATGGCATTGGT
The DNA here is from genome assembly GCF_027596085.1 of Anoplopoma fimbria. NCBI lineage: Eukaryota > Metazoa > Chordata > Actinopteri > Perciformes > Anoplopomatidae > Anoplopoma > Anoplopoma fimbria. Next base: position 30,658 of record NW_026554260.1, on the reverse strand, counting down.
TCCAGAAGGATTTCTAAACTTCTGAATGTTCCAGTGAGCACTGTTGGGGCCATAATCCGGAAGTGGAAAGAACATCATTTCACCATAAACCGGCCACGACCAGGTGCTCCTCGCAAGATTTCTGACAGAGGAGTGAAAAGAATTATCAGAAGAGTTGTCCAAGAGCCAAGGAGCACTAGTGGAGAGCTTCAGAAAGACCTGGAATCAGCAGGTACAATTGTTTCAAAGAAAACAATAAGTAATGCATCAACCGCCGTGGCCTGTATGCACGCTCACCACGCAAGACTCCACTGCTGAAGAAAAAGCATGTTGAAGCTCGTTTAAAGTTTGCTGCACAACATTTAGACAAGCCTGTGAAATACTGGGAGAATATAGTCTGGTCAGATGAGACCAACATGGAACTCTTTGGAGGCCATAATACACACCATGTTTGGAGGTCAAATGGCACTGCACATCACCCCAAAAACACCATACCAACAGTGAAGTTTGGAGGTGGAACATCATGGTGTGGGGCTGTTTTTCAGCATACGGCACTGGCAAACTTCATATAGTTGAAGGAAGGATGAATGGAAAAATGTACCGAGACATTCTTGATAAAAATCTGCTGCCATCTAGCAGGATGATGAAGATGAAACGAGGGTGGACATTTCAGCAAGACAATGATCCCAAACACACAGCCAAGGAAACTCTCCATTGGTTTCAGAGAAAGAAAATAAAGCTGCTAGAATGGCCCAGCCAATCACCTGACCTGAATCCAATAGAAACTCTATGGAAAGAACTAAAGATCAGAGTTCATAGAAGAGGCCCACGGAACCTTCAAGATCTGAAGACTGTTTGTGTGGAAGAATGGGCCAAAATCACACCTGAGCAATGCATGCCACTAGTTTCTCCATACAGGAGGCGTCTTGAAGCTGTCATTACCAACAAAGGCTTCTGTACCAAGTATTAAATACATTTCAGTCAGCGTGTTCAATACTTCTTCCCTGTGTCATTCCATTTTATTACACATAACTTAATTTCTGAACTTATTTGTTTGGTTGTCTTTGTATGTATGGATCACTTGGGTTGTTACCGACATCTGGTGAACATTTCATGTCAATAGAACCTTTAGAAATATATTTACTGTGTGTATATATATATATATTTTATTTCACAGATAACATTAAAGCCATTGAGTGTCTGAAAAGAACAGCTTTAGATATTTTAAACATTAAGTTTTCATTTACAGTAACACTTTATTTATTATCTATATTAAGAATTGACTTTGACATTTTTTACAAACATTCAGATTCATACAAACAACAGAAGTCACATGATCACACGGTGAGTTTCCTGAGCAGTGAAGATGATTGGTTATGGATTCATAACTACTGGGAACATGAAGTCCTTAAAGAAACACACATGTGCATTGTGGGTAGTGGAGTTCATCTGGCAGTGATGGCCTGCAGGCTGCTGGTCCTCTTCATGATGTTTGGGACAAAGTGAAGTCCCGACGCTCTCTCGATGGTTTCTATGGGAACCAGGAAACGCTCCAGAGGAACCTTCTCGTCTATTGGTTCATTTGGTAAAACGTAAGACCGAAGCTCCACCCCCCTGCCATCTACCTGCTCCAGGATCAGCACCTGAGGAGGCACAGGACAGGTGAACCATCAGCTGTCAGCTCATCACCATCGCCTTCATCACATCACAACCGGCCGAAGGCTGCGGCACGAACGGGAGACGAGACGAGTTTAAAGGGAACAAATAATCATATTTATTTAGAGAATACAAAACCTGATAAGAGATGACATCACTCAGTCACTGACATCACAGTGATGTCAGCAAACGTCTGATCAAACTAAACATCACAGCCTTCTGTCAGCCGAGGAGTAGAGACCATCACGTCCAGGTTCTTTCTAGCTGGACCTCCCACCAGGCTCCTGTGATCATGTGATCATGTGATCAGGTGATCAGGTGAAATAATCATCAGCAGACAGTTGGACTCACCTTGAAGAAGTGCGTCGGCACGGCGACGTGGTTTCGTCCTAAAACTTGATATCGAACGTAGAGTTTCCCATCAGCCTCGGGTCTGAAACACACACACACACACACACCTGGTGATGTTCTTGAAGCCCCTCCCACACCGCAGACACCACAGAAGAAGAAGGGTTACCTGGTTACCTGGGCAGGTAGAGCGGTCCGGTGCAGACGTAGACGTTGAGGTAATGTTTGGTTAGAGAGCGACACAGTTTCTCCAGATTGTTCCAGGTCTTCTGGTTCAGGTGAGGGTTCTGTATGTGTGACATCATCAGATCAGCTCACCTGCAGTCAGGTAGGGTTGACCACATTACACACACTGTAATGTATGCGTGTGTGTGTTCACCTGTGGTGCCACGTTGCTCAGGTAAAAGGTGTCTTCCATAGCTTTCTGACTCCACTTGTGATTGGCTGCAGCTGCCAGGTGACCTCTGTCGAAGCCACTCCCCCTAAAGTCTGCATTGGTTGCCCTGTGAAAGACGTGCACGCTGGGGGGGAGAAGGGTTAACTGTACATCGAGAGGGACTCCACTTCCTGTCTGACTCCACTTCCTGTCTCACCTGTCGTCCTCTTTGAAGTCGCAGTACTTCCTGTCTGATGGGCCATTCAGGGAGGCAGGGTCTAGCCTCTCTATTACCCAGGATGCAGTGCGTGTGCGGGGGTCGTAGGAGGTGACGTAGGACTCTCTGGTTCTGATGTTGGCCATTGAGGGAAAGCCGTACTTCATCAGCGCTCCTGACCCACCTGGACTCACCTGGACAACAAACAGGGAAAAACTGTGTGAGGTTCAAAGCTCAATTTTAAAAAGTGGATTTCACATTCTTCACATTCAATACATTCAGTTTGTTCACATTCAATACATTCAGTTTGTTCACATTCAATACATTCAGTTTGTTCACATTCAATAAATTCATTTGTTCACATTTCATCATCAAGCAGACGATCATATTTTCACATATTTATAAACATTATCACAAATAGAGGAGAAACTTCCTGTGCCTGAACACACCGTGACTTCACTTCCTGTTTGTTACTCTGTACTAGTCGTGTGTATAAATACTGTGTATTAACATGTATGTTACTGTGTAGCTTGTATGGAAGTTATATAATTAATATTAATATCGGGACATCTCTTAATCTGCTCTGAAACGTGAAGTCAGAACATTTAAAGAAAAAGAGCTTCTGATGACATCACTTCCTGTTCGTCTTCTTTGGTAGAAAAGTTTCTCTGGTTTAAACTAACAATCACACAAAGCAGCTGTTCTTCATATTTTCTTCATTTGTTCTTCATATTTTCTTCATTTGTTCTTCATGTTTTTCATTTGTTCTTCATGTTTTTCATACGTTCTTCATATGTTCTTCATGCATTCTTCATGCGTTCTTCATGTTTTTCATTTGTGTTTCATGTTTTTCATACGTTCTTCATATGTTCTTCATATGTTCTTCATGCATTCTTCATGTTCTTCATTTGTTCTTCATTTGTTCTTCATGTTTTTCATTTGTTCTTCATGTTTTTCATTTGTTCTTCATATGTTCTTCATGCATTCTTCATGCGTTCTTCATTTGTTCTTCATGTTTTTCATTTGTTCTTCATGTTTTTCATTTGTTCTTCATGCATTCTTCATGTTCTTCATTTGTTCTTCATATGTTCTTCATATGTTTTTCATTTGTTCTTCATGCATTCTTCATGTTCTTCATTTGTTCTTCATATGTTCTTCATATGTTTTTCATTTGTTCTTCATGCATTCTTCATGTTTTTCATTTGTCCTTCATATGTTTTTCATTTGTTCTTCATATGTTCTTCATTTGTTCTTCATATGTTCTTCATGCATTCTTCATGTTCTTCATTTGTTCTTCATTTGTTCTTCATGTTTTTCATTTGTTCTTCATGTTTTTCATGTTCTTCATATGTTCTTCATGCATTCTTCATGCGTTCTTCATTTGTTCTTCATGTTTTTCATTTGTTCTTCATGTTTTTCATTTGTTCTTCATGCATTCTTCATGTTCTTCATTTGTTCTTCATGTTTTTCATTTGTTCTTCATATGTTCTTCATATGTTTTTCATTTGTTCTTCATGCATTCTTCATGTTCTTCATTTGTTCTTCATATGTTCTTCATATGTTTTTCATTTGTTCTTCATGCATTCTTCATGTTCTTCATGTTTTTCATTTGTTCTTCATATGTTCTTCATATGTTTTTCATTTGTTCTTCATGCATTCTTCATGTTCTTCATGTTTTTCATTTGTTCTTCATGTTCTTCATGTTTTTCATTTGTTCTTCATATGTTTTTCATTTGTTCTTCATATGTTCTTCATTTGTTCTTCATATGTTCTTCATGCATTCTTCATATGTTCTTCATGTTTTTCATTTGTTCTTCATGTTCTTCATATGTTTTTCATTTGTTCTTCATATGTTCGTTCTTCATGTTTTTCATTTGTTCTTCGTTTTTCATTTGTTCTTCATGTTTTTCATATGTTCTTCATATGTTCGTTCTTCATTTGTTCGTTCTTCATATGTTCGTTCTTCATGTTCTTCATATGTTCGTTCTTCATATGTTCTTAATATGCTCGTTCTTCATGTTCTTCATATGTTCTTCATATGTTCGTTCTTCATTTGTTCGTTCTTCATATGTTCTTCATATGTTCGTTCTTCATATGTTCTTTATATGCTCGTTCTTCATGTTCTTCATATGTTCGTTCTTCATTTGTTCGTTCTTCATATGTTCTTCATATGTTCGTTCTTCATTTGTTCGTTCTTCATATGTTCTTTATATGCTCGTTCTTCATATGTTCTTTATATGCTCGTTCTTCATATGTTCTTTATATGCTCTTCTTCATATGTTCTTTATATGCTCGTTCTTCATTTGTTCGTTCTTCATATGTTCTTTATATGTTCGTTCTTCATATGTTCTTCACTAGAGCTACTTATGAATGAACCCTGATGTGAGATGTTCCTCCTGTGTGATAGACATAACTCTAACATATCATATAAAGTCTACATCTTCTCACGTCATGACATGATAACCTGTTTTAACTCTTATTCGTTTACTTTATGGATTCTATTTTTAGATGATGTCTTTATTATTAACAACTTCTGATTTTATTAAATGAACACAATCGACAGAATTATTAATTATTGCGGAACAGAAAACTAAAACACTGACACATCAAAGCATTTGTTTTATGTCAGCTGTTTATTGAGATTTAATATTCTTTACACTTTAGATTTCTCTCTCTCTCTCTCTCTCTCTGTCTCTCACACACACACACACACACACACACACACACACACACACACACACACACACACACACACACACACACACACCACACACACAGGCTCACCGTCAGCTCGGAGGCCTGGACTCTCGGTACCGGGAGCACCGGGACGAGGCCCAGCAGACCCGGAGGAGTACCGGGTTCCCCGTCCTCCCCCGCGCCGCCTCTGAGGCTCCACAGGCGGCTCACTGAAGCTCCGAGTCCCGCTCCGAGTCCCGCTCCGACCACCAAGGTCGCTGCGCTGCGGAGCCACGGCGCCATGCTGCCGGGGACGCGCTCTGATGACGCGCTCTGGTGACGCGCTCTGATGACGTCACCACTGAGCAGAACAGCTTCTGTCTTTAGGAACCATTTATTGACTGGA
>NW_026554260.1:10000-20000 GCF_027596085.1 Anoplopoma fimbria | reverse complement strand
ATTAACTTCCAGGTCACATGATGAATTGTGAACTGATTCCCGTCCTGTAGGAATCCCAAAGAAATGTCCGCCTCTACTAGCCAGTAGGTGGCAGTTCTACGACATGTTTATGCATGTTGTACCTTTTTTCTCGTAGCCTTTGTCATCTTTCTCCATGTTTCCTTCTTTTGTTTCCTCTTTGGCCTCAGTGACTGTTTGGTTCAACAGGGAAGGAAACGTTTCAAATGTGTAAGAACAAAATATATCACAGAGTTTATTTGAGTACAGTTGAAGCTGCTGCCCATTAAACCTTCTGCTGCAGCTGCTCTGATGGAAACTCACGTTTACACAGTTTATAAGCAGATCTAATAAATACATCTTCCTTAGCATTGTGTCTCTTTATCTATTGTGACCCTATCTTCTCAATTTATTGTTGCCAGTTCTCCATGTGTAGCATCACTTTATTCTGATCCGACTAAACAGGACTCCGTACCTTTCTCCTCTTTTGGTTCTCCCGTCTTCTCTGGTTCAGGGTCTTTCTTTTCATCCAACTCCAAACCTTCTGCTGGTCCACCGGCAGCTGAATACTCCTAGAAGACTTTCCTTCCATTTGAGCATCAGAAGAATCTTCTCCTTGATCATCTACTGCTGGAGGAGAATCGGGTATAGAATCTAAACCAGCACTTTTAGTATCTGGTGCAGGGGAATCTGGTCCAGTTGATTCCATTCTACCATTTCCTGCTTCCTCTGTATCTTTCCCAGATGAGACAGAATCCAGTCCAACATCGACTGAATTTGATCCTGGAACAACAACAGATTGACGGGAATCATCTGGAAAGTTCCCAGGATCACCAACAGGCACTAGTCCAGAATCTGATTCAGGGTCAGCTGAATTTGGATCATCCGGAAAGGGGAAGCTGAAGTCAACAGGGGCCAAATCACCAGCAGGGTCAGGCGTATCTAAGGTGGAGGTGCTTGTGTCTAGTACAGCATTACTTCCTCCTTCAGAAGGAGGAGGTCCATTCAGAGGTGGTACATCAGGAGGAGGTACATCTGGAGGAGATTCATCTGGAGGACGCTCTTCAGGGGGAGGTACGTCACGAGGAGGTTCATTTGGTGGACGCTCATCAGGGGGAGGTACATCAGGAAGAGGTTCATCTGGAGGAGGTACATCAAGGGAAGGTAACCAAGGAGGAGGTAGCACAGGAGGACGCTCATCAGGAAGAGGTACATCTGGAGTCGGTTCATCTGGAGAAGGTACATCAGGGGAAGGTAACCAAGGAAGAGGTACATCAGGGGAAGGTACATCAGGCGGAGGTACATCTGGAGGAGGTACATCAAGAGGAGGTACATCTGGAGGACGCTCTTCAGGGGGAGGTATGTCAGGAAGAGGTTCATCTGGAGGAGGTACATCAAGGGAAGGTAACCAAGGAGGAGGTACATCGGGGGAAGGTACATCAGGCGGAGATACATCTGGAAGAGGTACATCAGGAGGAGGCACATCTGGGAGGGGTACATCTGGAGAACGTTCATCAGGCGGAGGTACATAAGGGGAAGGTACATCAGGAAGAGGTATATCTGGGGGAGGAACATCAGAAGGAGGTACAACTGGGGAAGGTACATCAGGAGGAGGTACATAAGGAAGAGGCTCATCAGGAGGAGGTACATCAGGAAGAGGTACATCTGGGGGAGGTACATCAGGAAGAGGTACATCTGGAGGAGATAGATTAGATGGAGCTTCGTTAGGTGGAGGGACATTGGGAGGTGGTATTTCCAGTGATACATCAGGTAAATCAGGAGGAGGTATATTGATCAGAGTGTCTGGAGAAACATCAGGAGAAGTTGTGTCAGCTCCTGTTGGTGGCACATCTCCAGTCTGAGTGGTTGAAGTATCTCCAGAGGAGGCCCCGTCACTGGCTGGGCTTATTTCTGAGATGGTTGTTGTTGATGGAGTTCCAGTTGATGTTGTTGACCCATCAGAAGGTAAGGTAGTACTGGTGATTAAGTTCGTAGTACTAGTCCCAGAGAGGATGGAGTCTTTGTTGTCTTGTGAGGAGGTGGAGTCAGAAGGTGGAGTCACTGGGTCAGAAATAGACACCTCAGAGTCAGTACTGCGGCCTGGGATAGTGGGGTTGTTAGTACTGGTGGAACTGGAGGTTCTAATAGTGGTACTGGGAGTGTTGGTGTCTGGTGCGGTGGGAGCTGGTTTGTACAGAGTGTCTCCGGTCTCCAGAGCTGGAGTGCTTGAAGAAGCTGTGTCCACTGTAGGTTCTGTTGTACTGCTAAAGTCTGGAAATGAGTCTGTAGTACTAGCAGTAAAAACTTTAGTACCAATGTCGCCTGTTGAAGTAGTAGAATCTACACTAGCCTTAAGACAGTCACCCGTATCACTTGTACTAATGAAGTCAGTTTTAGAGCTTGAATCAGTCATGATGCTATTGATAGTTTGAACATTGTCAGTGTCAAATACAGTGGAAGTATCACTAGCAGTACTTGTTTCTTCAGTATCAATACTCCATTTGTCAGTGGTAGTAGAAGTACTGGCTGTATTTGTGACAGTGGGAGGACTCACTGTGCTTGTAAAGACTGGATCAAAAGTCCACATGTATGTAAAAATAGATATAGATCTGTCTGTCGTTGTGAGATCAGTAGTAGAAGTAGTAGTGCCAATAGTGTTATAAGTAGTAGTACTGTCAGTAGGGCTGGTATATTCAGTTATAGTTGCAGTAGTTATAGTAGTACTGTCAGTAGGATTGGTATATTCAGTTATAGTAACCGTATTAGTAGTACTGTCAATAGGGGAGGTATATTCATTTATTGCAGCCGTACTAGTAGTACTGTCAATAGGGGAGGTATATTCAGTTATAGTAGCAGTAGTAGTAGTAGTAGTACTGTCAATAAGGGAGGTATATTCAGTTATAGTAGCAGTAGTAGTAGTAGTAGTACTGTCAATAAGGGAGGTATATTCAGTTATAGTAGCAGTAGTAGTAGTAGTACTGTCAATAGGGGAGGTATATTCAGTTATAGTAGCAGTAGTAGTAGTACTTTCAGAAGGGGTAGTATATTCAGTTATAGTAGCAGTAGTAGTAGTAGTAGTACTGTCAATAGGGGAGGTATATTCAGTTATAATAGCAGTAATATTAATAGTACTGTCAATAGGGGAGGAATATTCAGTTAAAGTAGCAGTAGTAGTACTAGTACTGTCAATAGGGGAGGTATATTCAGTTATAGTATCAGTAGTAGTAGTACTAGTACTGTCAATAGGGAGGTATATTCAGTTATAGTAGCAGTAGTAGTAGTACTTTCAGAAGGGGTAGTATATTCAGTTATAGTAGCAGTAGTAGTAGTAGTACTGTCAATAGGGGAGGTATATTCAGTTATAGTAGTAGCAGTAGTAGTAGTATTGTCAATAGTGGTAGTACTATCTATTACAGTAACGTCAGTTGTAGTAGTGTCAGGAGTTATAATACTGTCAGCAGTAGTGGTAGTAGTAGTAGTAGTAGTAGTAGTAGCAGTAGTATTGGCAGTAGTAGCAGTAGTAGCAGTAGCAGTAGTAGCAGTAGTAGCAGTAGCAGTAGTAGCAGTAGCAGTAGTAGCAGTAGTAGTAGTAGTAGTAGTAGTAGCAGTAGTAGCAGTAGTAGCAGTAGCAGTAGTAGCAGTAGTAGTAGTAGTAGCAGTAGCAGTAGTAGCGTCAGTCACTCCATCTGATGTGGCAGAAGGTCTATCAGATGAGTTAGAGTCACCAGCCGCTGTCAGAGAAGAAGAGTTACGTCTCTTTAGTGAATCTCAGCTTTCTGCTCACTGAACTCTTTGCAGAACATGAAATATTCAAAGCTTTTCACTTTTTCTACAATGTGATTAGGAGGAACCCCCAAAACCCCTGAAACCCCACCCGGACCCTCCGGCCAGCAGTGGACTCCAGAATAAATGACGTGTCATGAGACCGTTGGGTTCCTGTCCATGATTGAGGTGCTGTTAACGTTCTGTTATCCAAACCGTTGGGATCAGCGGATCAGCGGAGAACCGACAGGAACAGAACCCTCTTTGGACAGTAGTGATGTGATCGGTGTTTCTGTTAACTGGCCCCGTTCAGCCCAAACGCATGAGATAAGATAATCCTTTATTATTTATTTAAATATCCACATATTGATGTTGACAAACAGAAACTTCTGACTGTTTAAACTTTCCAGTTATGAGTTAGAATAGTGACAGAAGTCCATTTATTAAGTTCATATATATTATATTATATATTTATTAAGAAGTGGGAAATTGTTTGGTAGTCACAGCCGCTGCATTATGAATAATGATAAACAATAACTAATATGTAGATGCAGCTCTGCACCCTCACCCTCACCCTCCCTCCCTCCCCTCTCCCTCTCTCCCCTCTCCCTCACCCTCACCCTCTCCCTCACCCTCTCCCTCCCCTCTCCCTCACCCTCCCTCCCCTCCCCCTCACCCTCTCCCTCTCCCTCTCCCTCACCTCTCCCCTCCCTCTCCCTCACCCTCTCCCTCTCCCTCACCCTCTCCCTCACCCTCCCCTCACCCTCTCCCTCTCCCTCCCCCCCCCCTCTCCCTCCCTCACCCTCACCCTCTCCCTCTCACCCCTCTCCTCTCCCTCTCCCTCTCCCTCACCCTCTCCCTCTCCCTCTCCCTCACCCCTCACCCTCTCCCTCTCCCTCTCCCTCACCCTCACCCTCACCCTCCCCTCTCCCTCTCCCTCCCTCACCCTCTCCCCCTCACCCTCTCCCTCCCTCACCCTCACCCTCCCCTCACCCCCTCCCCTCCCTCTCCCTCCCCCTCTCCCCTCACCTCACCCTCTCCCTCACCCTCTCCCTCTCCCTCTCCCTCTCCCCTCACCCTCCCTCACCTCCCCCCTCTCCCCTCTCTCCCCTCACCCTCTCCCTCACCCTCTCCCTCCCTCTCCTCACCCTCTCCCTCTCCCTCCCCTCTCCCTCTCCACCCTCTCCCTCTCCCCCTCACCCTCTCCCTCTCCCTCACCCTCTCCCTCACCCTCACCCTCTCCCTCCTCCCTCACCCTCTCCCTCTCACCCTCTCCCTCACCCTCCCCTCCCCTCTCCCCTCACCCTCACCCTCACCCTCCCCTCACCCTCACCCTCACCCTCACCCTCTCCCTCACCCTCACCCTCTCTTTCACTGTTCTGTAACTAAATCCAACCACCTCTGAAGAAGAGAGGAACCTCCTCAGTAGGAATCAGATTGTTCTGTTGTTATTATTTAAATCTCTGTTCCTCTGTGGGTCCTAGTTCTGAAATAAATGTGTATTGAGAACAGTTGTAACTGTGTTGAAGTAGTTTGAAGCCTTCTGACTTTGATTCTGACCAAACGGTGATTTGGATTGTGGGTCTGTGTGTGTGTGTGTGTGTGTGTGTGTGTGTGTGTGTGTGTGTGTGTGTGTGTGTGTGTGTGTGTGTGTGTGTGTGTGTGTGTGTGTGTGTGTGTGATAAACAGGTTAAAACAGACTGACAGATTAAACACACAGACCTGGTGCCTCCTGCTGTGGCCCGGCTGACACCCACTGCTACCACCACTATCATTATTAGTCACATTACTAATACTATTCCCTATTTCATTATTATAATTCTACTATAGTCATTGCTGCTTTTATCAGTAGTCTTATTGTTTCCTTGGTTACTCTGCTACTGTGATTATATGAATCATTTATGTCATGAACACTGAATGTGTTGTATCTGTTATGCTGTTCATTCTGGTCACATGACATCTATTGACTTCTGTCCATCCTGGGAGAAGGATCTAAGGACAGAGGAGGTGAGGGTCTAAGGACAGAGGATGTGAGGGTGTAAGGACAGAGGATGTGAGGGTGTAAGGACAGGGAGGTGAGGGTCTAAGGACAGAGGATGTGAGGGTCTAAGGACAGAGGAGGTGAGGGTCTAAGGACAGAGGATGTGGACAGGGATGTGTAAGGACAGAGGATGTGAGGGTCTAAGGACAGAGGAGGTGAGGGTCTAAGGACAGAGGATGTGAGGGTGTAAGGACAGAGGAGGTGAGGGTGTAAGGACAGAGGAGGAGGGTGAGGACAGAGGATGTAAAGGACAGAGGATGTGAGGGTGTAAGGACAGAGGATGTGAGGGTGTAAGGACAGAGGATGAGGGTCTAAGGACAGAGGAGGTGAGGTCTAAGGACAGAGGAGGTGAGGTCTAAGGACAGAGGAGGTGAGGGTCTAAGGACAGAGGATGTGAGGGTGGACAGAGGATGTGAGGGTCTAAGGACAGAGGATGCATACAGATTGTAAAAAATTAGTAATTTGTGATTTTGGGCTATACAAAATAAACTGAATTGAATTGACCATCTGTCAGTGTGTCAACTCATCCTAAACGACAGATTAGCGTTCAGATGTTTCTCCCAGAATGCACCATTTAACTGACCCAGTCATGTGATCAACCGTGTGACCAATCAGAGCGAGTGATTTCATGATGTAATACAACCACCTGATGTACATTGAAATCCATCGGGTAAAAAGCTAAAATAATATTTAAATATATTATCATATATTTTTTCCAATCGTTGTATTTTATTTTACCGTGTTGTTGTTGTATTTTTGTATTTTAAAATAATGTTCATTGTTAATACTTGTTTTGTTTTTACTCCTGTGTGGTGAAGTAAAAAATGTATTAATGTATTAATCATTAATAATTCTTTACTTAAGACCATCATAACTTGAGTGTTTTACTGTTATTGTTGCAGAAAAACGCAGTGATGTTAAGAACTGCACGTCAGCAGAGAAACGTGATAATGTGTAGAGTTATATGATGATGATGCAACACTGACCACGTAAGTGGAGAGGGAGCTGGTGATGACATGGAACAAACAGGTGAACAGGTGAACAGGTGAACAGTACTTACTGGCTTCTGTTTCGGCTGCTTCACCTGAAAAAGACACAACATGTTACTTTGTGGTTCTGTCTGACATCCACCGACTGTTCTCTGAGGAAATGTGTCGTCTTCAGTACTGAGAGGTGTGTGTGTTCTGGTAATACAGGTGTTGGCGGTGTGTGTGTTCTGGTACTACAGGTGTTGGCGGTGTGTGTGTTCTGGTACTACAGGTGTTGACAGTGTGTGTGTTCTGGTACTACAGGTGTTGACAGTGTGTGTGTTCTGGTACTACAGGTGTTGACAGTGTGTGTGTTCTGGTACTACAGGTGTTGACAGTGTGTGTGTTCTGGTACTACAGGTGTTGACAGTGTGTCTGTTCTGGTACTACAGGTGTTGACAGTGTGTCTGTTCTGGTACTACAGGTGTTGACAGTGTGTCTGTTCTGGTACTACAGGTGTTGACAGTGTGTGTGTTCTGGTACTACAGGTGTTGACAGTGTGTCTGTTCTGGTACTACAGGTGTTGTTCTGCGGTGTGACAGTGTGTTCTGGTACTACAGGTGTTGGCGGTGTGTGTGTTCTGGTACTACAGGTGTTGGCGGTGTGTGTGTTCTGGTTCTTACAGGTATTGGCGTTGCCTTTCGGCAGGGGCAGGTATGATCCTGGTCTCCAGCTGCGGGGTTTGAACCCTCGGCTGCAGAGCTGACAGTCTTGTCCACTGGTGTTGTGGTCGCATTCACACTGCAGCGTTGCATCGCGTAACACACACTGAGATGCATGTAGGTTACACTTACATCTGCAAGAAACACACAAATACACACGAGTGCACCTTCAATTTCAGGATATCAGGTGTCAATATTTCCAGACAAAGTGTTTTCAGATGGTCTCACAGCGGGATCCTGTAAATCCGTGTAGATGGTTGTTAGTCGGTGTAGATACCTGGCAGGTACATCGATGTTAGATATAGCGTAGAAGTATTTCAGCAGGTTGTCTCTCTGGACGTAGGTCCCTCCCAGTGCTGGGCGGAGGAGTCTCAGTCGGAGGTTGGTGAAGGTGAAGAAGTCTCTCAGACCCTTCATGGTCTCCATCCGGGTGTACAGGGCGTCCATGTTGATCAACTTTGGACCCGCAAACACCCCGAACCGAGCGCGTACCTCGAAAACCATGATCTTCTCCTCCTATTGGTGGAACGCTGACAGTCAGTCAACATGCTCTTCCACCATTGGTCAAGTGCTTTCCTTTTTATCTAACACTGCTTTTTACCTCTTGATCTCTATTCTAAGTTTCTCACTTAAGTATAAAAACATCCCCTGTAGACAGTGTTTATAATTAGCCTTAACTGGTTCCCAGTATGACCAGTGTCACGACCAATCACCCACCTTGGCTCCGACCCAGCGGGAGTACTGCTCGGTACAGATGACCCGGGTTAGGTTACTCGGTGCTAAGTCAGAGACCTGTTTAGGAGACATACCAAACGCCTCCAGACAATCATCAGCGTAGAACTGATACGGCTGCCATGTTGCACCTGGAACAGAAACACTGACCCTTTATTACAGGTTATTGCCACAACACTGACATTTATCGTCCTGTAATCATAATCAGTCATTTCCATGCAGTAACCAACGGGCTCGTGGTTTATGTCTTACTCAACATGCTGGTCACATTTTGATTTGGCATCCTGCATGGCTCAGCACTGGTCCCGGTACCTTTCTCTGGTTTGGGTCTGCCCTGGCAGATTCTGTTCTTGATGTTGGATGATATAAATAAACTTGACTTGATTTTGACGGTAGTACCATTTAGTAACGTAAGAGTGTCTGGAGGGAACATGACAGTACGCATGCTAGCCCTACCGTAAGCTCAGCTACACCTGTCAGTCACCTTACAGGTCACAGTGGTCCCTGGGAGTATCCTGAAGTGCTGCTGCTGTATGAACTTAATTCTTCTCTGCAGGGGAAGGGCTTGTCTGTAGCTTTTATTTTGAAGGGCAGCTTTAGCTAACAGGAAGAGGCACCATTAAGTGACCTTTCAACATGTCGGCTGGATTATTTCCTCTGAAGACCAAACCATACAAATTATATTAAAAATGTCATCTGCTGCAGTTTTTATTGATCCAGACCAGATACCAGATCCAGATCACACGTTACTACCAGCTGTTGTTCAATTGACTGACCCGCCTCCCTCAGCCGCTCAAGGACCAATCACCTTTGTCCATAGATTTCTCCAGCACCATGCTGGTTGGTCGGCCGTACTCGAAGGTGACGATGATGTCATCGACCACCTCCAGGCTCTTGTTCCAGGACAGAGTGATGTTGGCCAATAGGGGCTCAGGATACCTTGACCATGTGACCGTCTGCCAGTAGGTAATCAGCCCCCCCCTCTCCCTGTCTCCCATCAGCTGAGGAGGGTGAGACAGGTCTGGGCTGGACGCATCACACTCATCGCTGCACAGGTACGGGTTCTCCTGCAGAACAGCGACACACAGAGTCAGATGGGAAACACAGAATCCAGAGTTCTTACGAAGTCACAGGTGTGAAATGTTGTGATGATGTCGGTATGGTGTCCAAACGTGCCAATATGAAGGCTTAGAACTAGCTGTGGCTGTAATAATACATTACATTACAGTCATTTAGCAGACGCTTTTATCCAAAGCGCCTTACAGTCAGTAGTATATTACATATCATTCACCCATTCACACACTGATGACAGGCTACCATCAAGGTGCCACCATCAGACTCTAACTAACATTCATCATCCAGTCCACACCGATGGCCTTCAGGAGCAACTTGGGGTTAAGTGTCTTGCCCAAGGACACATCGACTGCCGAGGCCGGGTATCGAACCACCAACCCTCTGATTGGAGAACTACCTTGCTCTCCACTACGCCACAGCCGCTTAGAACTAGCTGTGGCTGTAATAATACATTACATTACATTAAAGTAATTTAGCAGACGCTTTTATCCAAAGCAGTGTATTCAACATAGGTATTCAAGAGAACTACTAGTCACCAGAAGTCATAAGTGCATCTCCTTTCTTAAACAAGCATCTAAAAGCATAAACCAGAGCAAAGGTATAGTGCAGAGGCAAATTACTACGAATACAATAAGTGCTACGAGGAAGGCTCAGGGTAGTAGTACTTCTTTATCAGGTAGTACTTCTTTATCAGGTAGTACTTC
>NW_026554260.1:0-5000 GCF_027596085.1 Anoplopoma fimbria | reverse complement strand
TTCAGGTGTGTGTTCATTAATGTGTTCATTAATGTGTTCAGGTGTGTGTTCAGGTGTGTGTTCATTAATGTGTTCAGGTGTGCGTTCAGGTGTGTGTATGACTGACCAATGTGCAGAACCTCTCAGGTGGGTTCCCACAGGTGATGCCGGGGGGTCGACTCTGATCTGCATCACTTCCTTCATGTTGGCAGGTGAAGGCTGACAGGGGTAGAACTCCCATCCTGGCCCCGCCTCCGAGCCGCGCAGAGACCGGCACACGTCAAACTGACCACCCGACTGACAGCGGCCCAACGGCAACAGGACGAGGAGGGGGAGGAGACGGGGGAGGAGACGTGGGAGGAGGGGGGACATGCTGGACTGACAGTCAGACAGACAGGAAGTTCCCCTCCCACATTTTGAATCCACAGGCTCAGTTCCCGACCTTCGTCCAACAGGCGGTCGTCAAGGTGACGAAGTGGTTGTCTTGTGCTGGTCCTGATTTCTAGGTGATGGTTCACACCTGAGGTCTCCAGTCCGCCGCCGCCAGTCTGCAATGAAAGCACACAAACAACACGCATATTAAAACCAGATCGGGGCAGTCCTGGTCCAGGTAGACCTGGTCAGTCCTGGTCCAGTTAGACCTGGTCAGTCCTGGTCCAGATTTACCTGGTCAGTCCTGGTCCAGTTAGACCTGGTCAGTCCTGGTCCAGAGAGATCTGGTCAGTCCTGGTCCAGAGAGATCTGGTCAGTCCTGGTCCAGTTAGACCTGGTCAGTCCTGGTCCAGATTTACCTGGTCAGTCCTGCCAGTTAGACCTGGTCAGTCCTGGTCCAGTCAGTCCTGGTCCAGGTAGACCTGGTCAGTCCTGGTCCAGGTCAGTCCTGGTCCAGTTAGACCTGGTCAGTCCTGGTCCAGTTAGACCTGGTCAGTCCTGGTCCAGAGAGATCTGGTCAGTCCTGGTCCAGAGAGATCTGGTCAGTCCTGGTCCAGAGAGATCTGGTCAGTCCTGGTCCAAGTCTATCTGCTGCCTGTTTGTTTTGTTTGTTTGTTTTTTTGTTTTTTGTTTGAACTGATGAGAAAGAAGATTAAACTGAGACTCAGAGACTTTGTCTCCTTTATTAAACTGTGACTTCCCTCTTAAAACAACAACACCACCCTGATCCTCCACCTCTCCTCATCAGATTCATCCACCCTGATCCTCCACCTCTCATCCATCAGATTCATCCACCCTGATCCTCCACTTCCTCTGTCTCTTTATTAGGAACACATGTTCATCACTGAGTTCACCATTAGTGATGGTGTTGTAATGGACTTCATTATTCTAAAAGTTAAAGGTGGTGCTAGAACACCATCACCAACAAACTAATAATATTAATTAACAAATATTATTGTAATATTTAATTAGAATAACGATGAAACTCTTTATGAACACAAATAACAGATTCATATCTTTTTCATCAGACTTCACCACCTGTCTCTCTCTCCACCTGTCTGTCTCTCTCTTATTCTGTATTGCTCACCTGTCAGTGGTGTCTCCTGTCTCTCTTTCTGTCTCCACCTGTCTGTCTATCTCCTGCTCTGTGTAACTCACCTGTCTGTGGGGTCTTCAGGTTGGTTCTTGCTCATTAAATAGTCCATTAAACACTAAACGTCTTCATCTCTTCTTGTTTCTGTTCTTCTTGTTTCTCTTCTTATTGTTCTTAATCTCCTGCTGCTCTTCCTTCCTCCCCCTTCTTCACTGTTAAACCTCTCAGAGCTCAACTGTCCCTCTCTCTCTCTCTCTGTCTCTCTCTCTCTCTCTCTCTCTCTCTCTCTCTCTCTCTCTCTCTCTCTCTCTCTCTCTCTCTCTCTCTGTCTCTCTCTCTCTCTCTCTCTCTCTCTCTCTCTCTCTCCCTCTCTCTCTCTCTCTCTCTCTCTCCCTCTCTCTCTCTCTCTCTCTCTCTCTGTCTCTCTCTCTCTGTCTCTGTCTCTCTCTCTCTGTCTGTCTGTCTCTCTCTCCCTCTCTCAGTCATTTTTGATTTTTAAAATGTTTTATTGGTATGAATGTCAGGTGAACAGGTGAACAGAGGTGTTGTTTTAAAAAAACCTGACTCATCAGTTTAGTTCTTATGAGACTGAGGAGGTCGTCTCTCTGTGCTTGGAGAAGAGGCGGAGCTTAGATGTTTGTGGGTGTGGCTGCATATATATGAAGAATATATATAACATGAAACAACAGAGCTAGTGATGATACATCTATGAGTAAAGAATATATATAACGCACACACAGACACTGACAAACTTTAACTATACATACACACTCTGACAAACTTTAACTATACATACACACTCTGACAAACTTTAACTATACATAAACACTCTGACAAACTTTAACTATACATAAACACTCTCACAAACTTTAACTGACAAACTTTAACTATACATAAACACTCTGACAAACTTTAACTATACATAAACACTCTCACAAACTTTAACTATACATAAACACTCTGACAAACTTTAACTATACATACACACTCTCAAACTTTAAACTTTAACTAACTACATAAACACTCTCACAAACTTTAACTATACATAAACACTCTCAAACTTTAAACTTTAAAACTTTAACTATACATAAACACTCTCACAAACTTTAACTATACATAAACACTCTCACAAACTTTAACTATACATAAACACTCTCACAAACTTTAACTATACATAACATCTGACAAACTTTAACTATACATAAACACTCTGACAAACTTTAACTATACATAAACACTCTCACAAACTTTAACTATACATAAACACTCTCACAAACTTTAACTATACATAAACATTCACAAACTTTAACTATACATAAACACTCTCAAAACTTTAACTATACATAAACACTCTCACAAACTTTAACTATACATAAACACTCTCACAAACTTTAACTATACATAAACACTCTCACTGGCTGGTTCAGGTTCTCCTTGGCCCAGCCCCTAGATATGCTGCTATATGCCTAGACAGCCGGGGGACTACCTAGGATACACTGAGCTCCTCTTACTCCTTCTTTATGTATTAATCTCCTATTTATGCACATTACTGATTTTGCTTCTTCCCCAGAGTTCTTGTGCTTTCTTGCCTTGCAGGTTTCCATGAATTGGGGTTATATCTGGACTGTCATCGTGCCTCCTGCTGTGGCCCTGCTGACACCCACTGCTACTGCCACTATCATTATTAGTCACATTACTATTATTATTATTATCACATTATTTATTATTATCATTACTATTATTATTATTATTACTAGTCACATTACTATTATTATTATCATTATTAGTCACATTACTATTATTATTCCCTGTACTATTACGCTTATTGACTTGCTTCTACCCTGGAGTCTTTGTGCTTTCTCGCTTCGCAGGCTTCTATAAATCGTGGCTGTACCTGGACTGTGATCATGCATCCTGATGTGTCCCTGCTGACACCAACTGCTACTACCATTATTATTATTAGTCACATTAATATTATTATTCCCTGTACCATTACGCATATTGGCTTTGCTTCTACTCCGAAGCCCTTTCTGCTTTCTCGCCTCGCAGGTTTACATGAATCGTTGTGGTACCTGGACCGTGGTTTAGCCTCCTGCAGTGACCCGGCTGACACCCTGCTAATACTATTCCCTATATCATTATTTTAATTCCACTATAGTCATTGCTGCTTTCATAAGTATTCTTAATGTTTCCTTGGTTACTCTGCTTACTACTGCATTCTGTACACATGATATCTATTGACTTCTGTCCATCCTGGGATTTAAGGACAGAGGAGGGTGAGGTCTAAGGACAGAGGATGTGAAGGAGGATCTAAGGACAGAGGATGTGAGGGTGTAAGGACAGAGGATGTGAGGGTCTAAGGACAGAGGATGTGAGGGTCTAAGGACAGAGGATGTGAGGGTGTAAGGACAGAGGATGTGAGGGTCTAAGGACAGAGGATGTGAGGGTCTAAGGACAGAGGATGTGAGGGTCTAAGGACAGAGGATGTCTCATGTGTACAGATTGTAAAGCCCTCTGAGGCAAATTAGTAATTTGTGATTTTGGGCTATACAAAATAAACTGAATTGAATTGAACTCTCACAAACTTTAATTATACATAAACACTCTCACAAACTTTAACTATACATAAACACTCTCACAAACTTTAACTATACATAAACACAAACTTTAACTATACATAAACACTCTCACAAACTTTAACTATACATAAACACTCTCACAAACTTTAATTATACATAAACACTCTCACAAACTTTAACTATACATAAACACTCTCACAAACTTTAACTATACATAAACACTCTCACAAACTTTCAGCTAAATCAACAGAAATGTAAACGTTCTGCGTTCACACCAAGCGCAAAGCGAATGTTCGCGTGTTTAGTTTACATGTAAAGGCAATGCACAGACGCGAATATACGCAAGTAGACGCGAATCGTGACGGGCGGAGAGAATGACGAGAATGACGCAAATAACGCAAATAACGCAAATTTCGCGTTACGCTGTGTTGCGACAGCCAATCAGCGTTGAGATTCTCCTCCTGTCATCCTGTCATGTAAGCAAAGTCCAGCTCCGTTCAGAAAACAAGCTTTTTAAGTGATGTCCTGTCGTCCTGCAGAGAGAACCAACGAAACATGAATTCTGACTTATTACAAAAGCGGCATCATTATGATGTTATTTCGGCGTCCTTTTTTGTACAAATCACAGTAAAATGGTTTACTTTCAGACCACACAGCTGGAGTAAACCAGCTGGATTCAGTGAATACGGTGATGTTATGAAGACAAGACGGCGTTCAGTTTCCGGGACATCTGGGACTGCCACAGCAAGAATAAAGCAGATATAGTAGTTATTTATGAATGGTTGATGGCGGAAATATACACAAACATAAATACATGTAATGTAATGTAATGTAATGTAATGTAATATAATGTCATAATGTAATGTAATATAATGTCATGTAATGTCATGTAATGTAATGTAATATAATGTCATGTA
>NW_026554258.1:0-6420 GCF_027596085.1 Anoplopoma fimbria | reverse complement strand
ACTGCAAAAATTAATAGGCTTAATATAAACTTGGTTTGAGCAGATATAAGCTAAAATTATGAAATAATCTGCCAGTGCAGTAAGATAATCACACTTGCAAGATTTCTTAAAATAAGAAAAAATAAATACATATTAGGCAAGTGAGAAATATCTTAAAATAAGTGGTGAAACACTCATTCCAAGTACTGTATGCAAGTCAAATAATCTCAAAACTAGCTTTTCAATTCTTATTTCACCTTTTGTTTCTTTCTCAAATTGAGTGAAAAAAACATAAATCCAGAGCAACTTAACAAGCTGATTCTTCTTAATTCAAGAGTTATGATTAGCTTTTATCTTAAATCAATACATTTAAAATCATACACAGAGAATATTGTTAACAGCATTTATTTGAAGTGTTTGCAGATTCCTTACAATATTTACAATCATAACATAATATTTGCAAAATTAACCTCTGAAACCCAGAGGTAAGAGGCTATGACCTCATTATCTTTGATAACAATGAAATATCTCAATCTCATAAGACAGAACATGGCTGAACAGCCTGAATAGCTCTATTTCTTAATGAAAGCATTCCACTCTGCCATGACTCTTTTGTACGAGCCTGTGGTGTCTCGGTCGTGGATACTGTCCTGTAAGACCTCTGTCTGAATGACAGAGAGAATGGTCGCCACACACTTAGGATAGGTGAGATGCAGGGTATAGTAATAACCCATCAGATACAGCAACCCTTCACCAAGTTCTTCTTTGGCAAATGTAGTGACAGGAGTGTTTCCAATTGCCAGAAGACAGCGGGACCCATCAAAGACCAAAACAGGGCTGAAGAGGGTTCTCTTCTGGAGGTAGATGGCTGGCTCTTCTGTTGGCTGAAGAAGAAAACAAAAACAGAAGTTTCTTTATGGTATACTAAAAAAGTGAAAAACTGCTTGGGCAAGTGAACTGAGATTTTTTTAAACACCATTATGTACATCTACAGCTCTGGAAAAAATTAAGAGATAGGTTTTGCTGGTTTTACTATTTATAGGTATGCGTTTGAGTAAAATTAACATTTTTGTTTCATTCTATAAAGTGCTGACATTTCTCTCATATTTGAAATTAAAATATTGCCATTTATTGCATTTATTTGCAGAAAATGAAAACTGGTCAAAATAACAAACAAAGATGCAGTGTATTCAGACCTCGAATAATGTAAAAAACCATGTTCATATTCATTTTTAAACAACACAACACTTATATTTTAACTAAGGAAGAGTTTAGAAATCATTATTGGTGGGATAATCTCAATCTTTAATCACAGCAGTGTTTTTTGTAATCTTTTTGTAATCCTCATAAAATAAGATTTGGTTCAGGTGATCACCTGATCAGTATAAGTAGAATGAGGAGGCTTGTGTTGGAATTGAACAAACACTGGAATGGACTGGCTGCCATAGATGTAGAGATGCTGATTTAAGAAACATTTGTGAGAGTGGTCTCTTATTTTTTTCCAGAGCTGTATATATCTATGAACACAACCATACTGACATGTGGTATATGAAAACGGAGCTCTAAAGATAGGACCATGGGTCAAGACATGCCAGGTTAAGAAATCATGAAAATAACTTGTGCCTCAGTCACTGTTTAAAGAGTGTGTGCCACTAAACACTTGGGAAATTAATGATTAATGACAATTAATTTAACAAAATATGAACAAACTCACCTGAAGGACATGAAGCAATGCCTCACTGGCCTGTCCCATCTTCTTAGGTGGCGCAGACGGTGAGGGGAAGAGTGTGGGTAGTGCCCTGAACAAGGCAATGTTGGATTCCACTAGAACAGAATAAATAAACAAGTTTTAGTTCAAAGTTAGCCAGCATCTGATGAGGTTTTTTTTATTTAACCTTTATTTATTCAGGGTAGGTTTACTGAGAGTGAGGCTCTCTTTGCAGGAACGCCCTGATCACATTCACACAGTTACACACTCACACCTGGAAGCTGCCCAGTACAACCACAGTCTTAACTGCCAGCCACTGAGCAGTTGCTCAGGTGGTAATGAGGGAGGGACAAGTGCTGTTTTTTCACTATCCCCACCCAGATTGATCCTAACCTTTAGGCCACCACTGCCCCATGGTTATGGTGAGGTAAAATGCTTTGCAATGAACAACACTGTCATTCTTTTATCATTTAATCAGTGTTATGCATTGACTACAGTTCTATTAATTGTGTCTGTTGAAACAGCTACATGTATTAAAGACAGCAAAATGACTTACCTGCACCCAGGCTCATGGGTGGCTTCAACACTTTCCTCCAAACACCATAAAACTGCACCATGGAGCAGAAGTCGGCCCATCTCTTCTTTACTTCATTGATGAACTTGCTGTTGTCCTTAGCCAGAATCCGCAGCTCATCCATCACCTGCAATGCAAATAAGTGTTAAAAACTGCAACAATGCTAGCTTTGTGGAGAAGCCAAAAACAACAAGTGCATATCTTACATGATGAAGCTCTTTGAAACATGGATATGCCTCGAAAATCTTTGCTGGTCTGTCCTCTTCAGAATGCCACTGTCAATGAAGGCTCTTCTTGATTGAAACTCAAGGTCAAGGATCTGGCAGACAGCATCTTGGTTGGGTTTTGGTTTTTTGTACATCTCCTGCAGAGTCTTGTAATGCCTGGCCTGTGCTGCCGGACTATCTTTGTCCGCTAAAAGGAAATACAAATCAGCAACAGGTATTGGACATGTCATCTGAATGATACGACAGGTTTAAGCCAGCAAACATAACATTTTGATTGTTATACTTTAATTTTTACACAATGGAATCAAATAAGTGAAAACTACTGTCACATCACAATACATCAAAGCCTAATCATAACTTCAATGTAAAGTTTAAATACCTGTAATATATCATTATATACAAAACTATAATAGTATTACCTAGCCTTCGTGTCCATCATTATTGCCAAAATTACACATTTTCACTCACCTGAACTGTCGTCTTCAGAACTGCCCCTAGGTGGCAAAAGAATTGTTGATCCACCACTTGAGTCTGCATCATAATCTTCTCCCTGGTCACTTGGAGAGAAGTCAATGTGACGTCTTTTGGTTGAACTGCTTCTCTCTGGTCTGGGCCCCTTCCTCTTCTGTGGGGACTTCACATTCAGAATTCTCTTCTGAAGATAACTGTACATGCTCATCTGTGGTGAAAAAAGTCACTTATTGAAAAAAACATTTTGAATATCACACAACTTTTTAAAAAATAACTTTTCAAGAAAATAATATGGCTAAAATTGCCATCACTTACATGTTTGATGGGTTCATCTTTATCCTGTAGCATGGGATAATACTCCACTAGTCTCTTAGCCATTGCGGTGACCTCATGCTTAGAGGGGTACCGGAGCTCCTCTCCTTGTTGACTTGCTCTTAAGATTGAGATCATGCTGGTAACAGTGTTCCTCACCAGCCTGCATCTCAACTCTTTAGACATTACAGATTCCCCCTCTCTACCTATCTCAAAATGGTGCTTACGAGCCAGTTCCAACTCAGTGTCTGTGTATATAACATATTCTGGTGGACTAGGAAGCTGTAAGGTTTTCTTCAACACAGGAGTGGATGTGTGGGGATACTGGAGGTGATCCTTGAAGTGATGACACAGTTCCTGTTTCACCTGGGCCAGCTTTGTCTGGTAAAGTGGCATTCTCATCCTCAGAAAAAAAAAATCAAAACACAATTATTACAAGGTAAATGACAGACACAATTAGAAACAACATGTTACGGTTTAGGGAACTGGACCCTGATGCAGACAGACAAAAACCCAATGCAAAACAAAAAAGAGTTTATTAACTCACAGAGGCACCACAGAACACCCGGCATGGACAGAGACGAACCAAAAAGGCAAAAACTTACCTCATGGCTAATAAGAGCCCACAGTTGTTACCTCCTGAGAAAGTTCTCTGGCCCAGGAAAAAGGTCTCTTAAATCATCCCGACTGAGGGTGTGGAGTAAGGCCTCATCTATGCTGGCAGCTGTAAACAAAGTCAAATCATTAACAAACCTTAAGAATTAAAAACCATATACCATTTTACCTATAAATTTAGCACTAATCAACTTGACAAGGTAAATAAAGTCCAATTGCAGTGTCTGTGTTATTCCATCTATTATCTAAGAATAAATCTAAATAAAAAAATAGTCACTAGGAGTTTTGAGATCATCATCATTTGTTTCTGATAATCAATAATTCAGTTAAATGGTAATACACATTTATTATGTAGCATGCAGCAACACCTAAACATACCATTTAGAACTGAAACAGTAACATCATCCAATTCCTCCATGATGTTAAGGCTCTTTTTAGTTGCTCCTGGAAGTCACAAGTCATGGATAGGTAAAGTTGGATCACTCTAGATCAGTTTTTCAGCCTTTCAGCCGTCAAAAAGTGACAGAATCTGACACCTGGATAAGCTGCAAGGGTGACTGAGCAAAGGCTAAATTCTATATGTGGAAATGACAAACAATAAGGCAAACAGTAACTTAAATGTCATTATTCAACCATTTACCACCACAGGTGGGGCTGGTCTGCACTTCTCCCAAAATCAAAGTGCAAACAAGCGTTATTTGGATAAACTGGCGGAACAACGGGGACCTAAACTGCTACTTTCTCACACCGAAAAAGCTTTAAAACACGGTTACCGGAGCTATAGCGTCATTTAAAACAGAGTTACGACGGATTCAAGTGAGCTATGACGTTAGCGAGGGGAGGTTCACTTCCTGTTTACAAAATAAAAAGCGCAAATTCACTCATGGCTTCTAATAAAAGACAACGGGTGTTTTTATTTTTTTGTGAAATGACCACCACCACTACTGCTGGCTGGGTAGCACCGAATTAATCGGAACAAAACATTAAACAGCTGTTATGTTCTGTAACGTTAAGCCAGCCTATGATCTTTAAGAGATCCCCCCCCAAAATCGCCTGTGTGGCATCATGCAGGCCTCCTCAACACATGGCTGCGGTCACAGACTATGGCTGCGACCTGGTCGCTTCATGTGTATTAGCGCCATTCCCCGCAAGTTACTGTTGCTTCCACGTTCCATTCATAGAGCACATGATAAAAAAATATCGCGAAAATGTATCAACAACGTTTTAGTTAGTTAGATTAGTCGAGGTGAAAAGC
The DNA here is from genome assembly GCF_027596085.1 of Anoplopoma fimbria. Classification (NCBI taxonomy): domain Eukaryota; kingdom Metazoa; phylum Chordata; class Actinopteri; order Perciformes; family Anoplopomatidae; genus Anoplopoma; species Anoplopoma fimbria. The sequence continues at coordinate 1,279 of NW_026554258.1, read as the reverse complement.
ATAATAAAACACTTCTAACGTTAACCATGTTGTAGCACCCAACCTGCAAAGTCATCTAACATTAGCTAAATTAGCTAGCTGGATTTCAGATTGAGGAGACCGACTTATTCATTGATACGGCCGCAGTTTTCAATGTATGAGTGGAGTAAATGTGAAGAGTAAAACTATAACGTAATTGTAAAATGTATAACTTTATAATTTTTAATATATAGTTGTTTTCTTCTCACTGCACAGCAGTGAATCCAGTCCAGATAGCCTGTAGTTCTCCCAACCGTCACAGGGCAGACGTGACCACATGAGGGTACTGGGGGGGTTGGTGCAGTGTGCAGTGTGTTAAACGTGTAAAAAAACTGATAATAATGACATACAAACATACATAATTGGCAAATCCTAGAACTATAAATTATATTTTAATTTATAGGCCGGTTATTGATCCCTGTATAATCACATCACGATGCAAATTAAATAATCTTGCTATGATCCACCCCCTCCCGCCCAGATTTGGTATTGACCGCTCTAGTCAGTATGTGCCCGCCAAAATTTCGAAAAGTTCAAATGATTCAGATTGAAGCGGTTATGCAGTGCTGTTCTACTTCAAAGATCAAATACCTGGACTACTCCCTTTTGCTATTTGTGTTTTTCTAGTGTATACTAATTTTTCAGATTAGTGGAGATTTTTCGATGGCTTAAACATCTTCTGTCAGCATTCATCTGTCCAGCGGATTTCTTTTTCAACGAAACATGGCCTGTTGGAGGTGTGTGATTTGCTTTGTTTTCGTTGCCTTAACATTGAAGTCCTCTTGGTCATATACAACACACATAGTCGCAGTCCCATTTCCGGTGTTATATGATTGATGGCTGTACTGTTGAATACAGAGTCTTCAACTCCTTTACTACATCACATTAGACGACACATTACTCTATATTTCTCACACCGGACACCCACCTACTGGATGATGACATCAGCTACACCTGACCTATCTCGGGCTGGGCGAACATTTTGACATCCCAGTTTTTTCTGACTGTGCCACTGAAACACGGGGAATGCAAAGGACCAACAGTGAAGGGGCAACACACCTGTCATCGCAAATGACATGTTGAACCCAGAGCCTACATGTCATCAGATTCCACACCCTTGATAATCAGGTAAGGTCTAATATTGTCAATTTTGTATGACAATGCCATTCAACATTTGATGTGAACCAGTCTTATATGTACATAGTATATTATTAACACAACATATTTACAGGAAGGAGCTGGTGCATCAAGTGCAAATATC
>NW_026554256.1:0-6536 GCF_027596085.1 Anoplopoma fimbria | reverse complement strand
AGTCGCGGTGCAGTGACGCCACGCCATGATGTTTTCACGGATGTTGATCTGGACGGCTCATCCTCCTGTATACCGGTGTGCCGGATTACCGGTGTTTTTCACGGTACCGGGGGAGCTAGAGGAGGCGTCCCGGTAGAATCCCGGTGACCGGGAAATAGGTTCCGCGATCACCGCGCATTGCATGCCGGGTAGATTTTTTTTTTTTTTTAAAAAATAATTTTTAATTTTTTTAATTTATTTATTTATTCATTTTTAAATTCAATAACTTTATTGAGACATTTGTTCATACATATAAAACACAATATATTTATATATATATATATATATATATATGTATATATTTACATTTTCAAGTTCTTATTTTTAAAATAAATAAAATAAAAAATGAAAAATAAAAATAAAATAAAACAAGTATTATAAATAAGCAATAAAAAAAACAGTAGAAAAAACAACAATAACTGAAATACTATATTTACAGACAGAGAAAAAACAACAACTATTTCAACTACTTTTAACTTTTTTAACCATTATTGCACAGGTTTCTATTGTCATGTTATTATGTTATTATTGTCCTGTGGTCATGTGGTCTGCTGGGAGCAGAGTTGGTTGTGCAGCCTGACAGCAGCAGGAAGGAAGGACCTGCGGTACCTCTCCTTCACACACCGGGGTGAAGCAGCCGGTGGCTGAAGGAGCTGCACAGAGCTGCCAGGGTGTCCTGCATGGGGGGAGGTATTGTTCATCAGGGATGACAGCTTGGCCATTGTTAAATGTTATATTATCTTCATTTAATGTTTTATTCTCTTTATTTAATGTTTCATTCTCTTCATTTAATGTTTTATTATCTTTATTTAATGTTTCGCGTTTGTCACAGTCGCGGTGCAGTGACGTCACGTCATGATGTTTTCACGGATGTTGATCTGGACGGCTCATCCTCCTGTATACCGGTGTGCCGGATTACCGGTGTTTTTCACGGTACCGGTACCGGTGGATCAAATGGCTCAACCTCCTATAGCTAGCATAGCTAGAGGAGGTTGAGCCGTCTGGGAGCTAGAGGAGGCGTCCCGGTAGAATCCCGGTGACCGGAAATAGGTTCCGGCGATCACCGCGCATTGCATGCCGGGTAGATTTTTTTTTTTTTAAATTAATTTTTAATTTTTTTAATTTATTTATTTATTCATTTTTAAATTCAATAACTTTATTGAGACATTTGTTCATACATATAAAACACAATATATTTATATATATATATATATATATATATATATATATATATATTTACATTTTCAAGTTCTTATTTTTAAAATAAATAAAATAAAAAATGAAAAATAAAAATAAAATAAAACAAGTATTATAAATAAGCAATAAAAAAAACAGTAGAAAAAACAACAATAACTGAAATACTATATTTACAGACAGAGAAAAAACAACAACTATTTCAACTACTTTTAACTTTTTTAACCATTATTGCACAGTGCAATGTATTGCACAGGTTTCTATTGTCATGTTATTATGTTATTATTGTCCTGTGGTCATGTGGTCTGCTGGGAGCAGAGTTGGTTGTGCAGCCTGACAGCAGCAGGAAGGAAGGACCTGCGGTACCTCTCCTTCACACACCGGGGTGAAGCAGCCGGTGGCTGAAGGAGCTGCACAGAGCTGCCAGGGTGTCCTGCATGGGGGGAGGTATTGTTCATCAGGGATGACAGCTTGGCCATTGTTAAATGTTATATTATCTTCATTTAATGTTTTATTCTCTTTATTTAATGTTTCATTCTCTTCATTTAATGTTTTATTATCTTTATTTAATGTTTCGCGTTTGTCACAGTCGCGGTGCAGTGACGTCACGTCATGATGTTTTCACGGATGTTGATCTGGACGGCTCATCCTCCTGTATACCGGTGTGCCGGATTACCGGTGTTTTTCACGGTACCGGTACCGGGATCAACCTCCTCCTATAGCTCAACCTCCTATAGCTAGCATAGCTAGAGGAGGTTGAGCCGTCTGGGAGCTAGAGGAGGCGTCCCGGTAGAATCCCGGTGACCGGGAAATAGGTTCCGCGATCACCGCGCATTGCATGCCGGGTAGATTTTTTTTTTTTTTTTTTAAAAAATTAATTTTTAATTTTTTTAATTATTTATTTATTCATTTTTAAATTCAATAACTTTATTGAGACATTTGTTCATACATATAAAACACAATATATTTATATATATATATATATATATATATATATATTACATTTTCAAGTTCTTATTTTTAAAATAAATAAAATAAAAAATGAAAAATAAAAATAAAATAAAACAAGTATTATAAATAAGCAATAAAAAAAACAGTAGAAAAAACAACAATAACTGAAATACTATATTTACAGACAGAGAAAAAACAACAACTATTTCAACTACTTTTAACTTTTTTAACCATTATTGCACAGTGCAATGTATTGCACAGGTTTCTATTGTCATGTTATTATGTTATTATTGTCCTGTGGTCATGTGGTCTGCTGGGAGCAGAGTTGGTTGTGCAGCCTGACAGCAGCAGGAAGGAAGGACCTGCGGTACCTCTCCTTCACACACCGGGGGTGAAGCAGCCGGTGGCTGAAGGAGCTGCACAGAGCTGCCAGGGTGTCCTGCATGGGGTGGGAGGTATTGTTCATCAGGGATGACAGCTTGGCCATTGTTAAATGTTATATTATCTTCATTTAATGTTTTATTCTCTTTATTTAATGTTTCATTCTCTTCATTTAATGTTTTATTATCTTTATTTAATGTTTCGCGTTTGTCACAGTCGCGGTGCAGTGACGTCACGTCATGATGTTTTCACGGATGTTGATCTGGACGGCTCATCCTCCTGTATACCGGTGTGCCGGATTACCGGTGTTTTTCACGGTACCGGTACCGGTGGATCGCCGGCTCAACCTCCTATAGCTAGCATAGCTAGAGGAGGTTGAGCCGTCTGGGAGCTAGAGGAGGCGTCCCGGTAGAATCCCGGTGACCGGGAAATAGGTTCCGGCGATCACCGCGCATTGCATGCCGGGTAGATTTTTTTTTTTTTTTTTTTTTAATTTTTTTAATTTATTTATTTATTCATTTTTAAATTCAATAACTTTATTGAGACATTTGTTCATACATATAAAACACAATATATTTATATATATATATATATATATATATATATTTACATTTTCAAGTTCTTATTTTTAAAATAAATAAAATAAAAAATGAAAAATAAAAATAAAATAAAACAAGTATTATAAATAAGCAATAAAAAAAACAGTAGAAAAAACAACAATAACTGAAATACTATATTTACAGACAGAGAAAAAACAACAACTATTTCAACTACTTTTAACTTTTTTAACCATTATTGCACAGTGCAATGTATTGCACAGGTTTCTATTGTCATGTTATTATGTTATTATTGTCCTGTGGTCATGTGGTCTGCTGGGAGCAGAGTTGGTTGTGCAGCCTGACAGCAGCAGGAAGGAAGGACCTGCGGTACCTCTCCTTCACACACCGGGGTGAAGCAGCCGGTGGCTGAAGGAGCTGCACAGAGCTGCCAGGGTGTCCTGCATGGGGTGGGAGGTATTGTTCATCAGGGATGACAGCTTGGCCATTGTTAAATGTTATATTATCTTCATTTAATGTTTTATTCTCTTTATTTAATGTTTCATTCTCTTCATTTAATGTTTTATTATCTTTATTTAATGTTTCGCGTTTGTCACAGTCGCGGTGCAGTGACGTCACGTCATGATGTTTTCACGGATGTTGATCTGGACGGCTCATCCTCCTGTATACCGGTGTGCCGGATTACCGGTGTTTTTCACGGTACCGGTACCGGTGGATCGCCGCTCAACCTCCTATAGCTAGCATAGCTAGAGGAGGTTGGAGGTTGAGCCTGGGAGCTAGAGGAGGCGTCCCGGTAGAATCCCGGTGACCGGGAAATAGGTTCCGGCGATCACCGCGCATTGCATGCCGGGTAGATTTTTTTTTTTTTTTAAAAATTTTTTAATTTTTTTTTTTATTTATTTATTCATTTTTAAATTCAATAACTTTATTGAGACATTTGTTCATACATATAAAACACAATATATTTATATATATATATATATATATATATATATATTTACATTTTCAAGTTCTTATTTTTAAAATAAATAAAATAAAAAATGAAAAATAAAAATAAAATAAAACAAGTATTATAAATAAGCAATAAAAAAAACAGTAGAAAAAACAACAATAACTGAAATACTATATTTACAGACAGAGAAAAAACAACAACTATTTCAACTACTTTTAACTTTTTTAACCATTATTGCACAGTGCAATGTATTGCACAGGTTTCTATTGTCATGTTATTATGTTATTATTGTCCTGTGGTCATGTGGTCTGCTGGGAGCAGAGTTGGTTGTGCAGCCTGACAGCAGCAGGAAGGAAGGACCTGCGGTACCTCTCCTTCACACACCGGGGTGAAGCAGCCGGTGGCTGAAGGAGCTGCACAGAGCTGCCAGGGTGTCCTGCATGGGGTGGAGGTATTGTTCATCAGGGATGACAGCTTGGCCATTGTTAAATGTTATATTATCTTCATTTAATGTTTTATTCTCTTTATTTAATGTTTCATTCTCTTCATTTAATGTTTTATTATCTTTATTTAATGTTTCGCGTTTTACAGTCGCGGTGCAGTGACGTCACGTCATGATGTTTTCACGGATGTTGATCTGGACGGCTCATCCTCCTGTATACCGGTGCCGGATTACCGGTGTTTTTCACGGTACCGGTACCGGTGGATCGGCCGGCTCAACCCTCCTATAGCTAGCATAGCTAGAGGAGGTTGAGCCGTCTGGGAGCTAGAGGAGGCGTCCCGGTAGAATCCCGGTGACCGGGAAATAGGTTCCGCGATCACCGCGCATTGCATGCCGGGTAGATTTTTTTTTTTTTTTAAAAAAAATTAATTTTTAATTTTTTTAATTTATTTATTTATTCATTTTTAAATTCAATAACTTTATTGAGACATTTGTTCATACATATAAAACACAATATATTTATATATATATATATATATATATATATATATATATATTTACATTTTCAAGTTCTTATTTTTAAAATAAATAAAATAAAAAATGAAAAATAAAAATAAAATAAAACAAGTATTATAAATAAGCAATAAAAAAAACAACAATAACTGAAATACTATATTTACAGACAGAGAAAAAACAACAACTATTTCAACTACTTTTAACTTTTTTAACCATTATTGCACAGTGCAATGTATTGCACAGGTTTCTATTGTCATGTTATTATGTTATTATTGTCCTGTGGTCATGTGGTCTGCTGGGAGCAGAGTTGGTTGTGCAGCCTGACAGCAGCAGGAAGGAAGGACCTGCGGTACCTCTCCTTCACACACCGGGGTGAAGCAGCCGGTGGCTGAAGGAGCTGCACAGAGCTGCCAGGGTGTCCTGCATGGGGTGGGAGGTATTGTTCATCAGGGATGACAGCTTGGCCATTGTTAAATGTTATATTATCTTCATTTAATGTTTTATTCTCTTTATTTAATGTTTCATTCTCTTCATTTAATGTTTTATTATCTTTATTTAATGTTTCGTTTGTCACAGTCGCGGTGCAGTGACGTCACGTCATGATGTTTTCACGGACTCCTGTATACCGGTGTGCCGGATTACCGGTGTTTTTCACGGTACCGGTACCGTGGATCGGCTGGCTCAACCTCCTATAGCTAGCATAGCTAGAGGAGGTTGAGCCGTCTGGGAGCTAGAGGAGGCGTCCCGGTAGAATCCCGGTGACCGGGAAATAGGTTCCGCGATCACCGCGCATTGCATGCCGGGTAGATTTTTTTTTTTTTTTAAAATTTTTTTTAATTTTTTTAATTTATTTATTTATTCATTTTTAAATTCAATAACTTTATTGAGACATTTGTTCATACATATAAAACACAATATATTTATATATATATATATATATATATATATATATATATATATTTACATTTTCAAGTTCTTATTTTTAAAATAAATAAAATAAAAAATGAAAAATAAAAATAAAATAAAACAAGTATTATAAATAAGCAATAAAAAAAACAGTAGAAAACAACAATAACTTTTTTAACCATTATTGCACAGTGCAATGTATTGCACAGGTTTCTATTGTCATGTTATTATGTTATTATTGTCCTGTGGTCATGTGGTCTGCTGGGAGCAGAGTTGGTTGTGCAGCCTGACAGCAGCAGGAAGGAAGGACCTGCGGTACCTCTCCTTCACACACCGGGGGTGAAGCAGCCGGTGGCTGAAGGAGCTGCACAGAGCTGCCAGGGTGTCCTGCATGGGGTGGGAGGTATTGTTCATCAGGGATGACAGCTTGGCCATTGTTAAATGTTATATTATCTTCATTTAATGTTTTATTCTCTTTATTTAATGTTTCATTCTCTTCATTTAATGTTTTATTATCTTTATTTAATGTTTCGCGTTTGTCACAGTCGCGGTGCAGTGACGTCACGTCATGATGTTTTCACGGATGCTGATCTGGACG
>NW_026554255.1:0-5461 GCF_027596085.1 Anoplopoma fimbria | reverse complement strand
ATGACAACAACTGTTGCCCAAATGCTGCCCCGACGACAACAACTGCGGCCCCAACAACAACTGCGGCCCCAACAACAACTTTGGCCCCAACAACAACTGCAGCCGCAACAACTACTGTTGCCCAAATGACAACAACCGCTGCCCCGGCAACAACAACTGAGGCCCCAACAACAACAACTGTCGCCCCATTGACAACAACCGCTGCAACAACAACTGTGGCCCCAACAACAACTGCAGCCGCAACAACTACAACTGTTGCCCAAATGACAACAACCGCTGCCCCGACGACAACAACTGCAGCGCAAACAACAACTGCGGCCCCAACAACAACTGTCGCCCCAATGACAACAACCGCTGCCCAGATGACAACAACTGCAGCGCAAAACAACAACTGCGGCCCTAACAACAACTGTCGCTCCGACGACATCAACTGTGGCCCCAACAACAACTGCAGCCCAAACAACAACAACTGCAGCCTCAACAACTACTGTCGCCCCATTGACAACAACCGCTGCCCCGACGACAACAACTGTGGCCCCAACAACAACTGCAGCCCAAACAACAACAACTGCGGCCGCAACAACTACAACTGTTGCCCAAATGACAACAACCGCTGCCCCGACGACAACAAGTGCCGCCCCAACAACAACTGCGGCCCCAACAACAAACAACTGATGACAACCTGCAGCAACAACAACTGTCGCCCAAATGACAACAACCGCCCCGCGACAACAACTGTGGCCCCAACAACAACTGCAGCCCAAACAACAACAACTGCGCCCCAACAACTGACAACAACAACAACCGCTGCCCCGACGACAACAACTGCAGCGCAAACAACAACAACAACAACTGCAGCCCAACAACAACTGCAGCCCACAACAACAACTGCGCCCAAACCAACAACTGTTGCCCAAACAACAACTGCAGCCCAAACAACAACAACAACTGCGCCTACAACTGTTGCCCAAAGACAACAACCGCCCCAACAACAACAACTGACAAACAACTGCAGCGCAAACAACAACTGCGGCCCCAACAACAACTGTTGCCCAACAACAACTTTGCCCCGACAACAACTGCAACAACAACTGCAGCCCCAACAACAACAACAACAACTGTTGCCCAACAACAACAACCGCTGCCCCGGCAACAACAACTGAGCCCCAACAACAACTGTTGCCCCAATGACAACAACCGCTGCCCAAATGACAACAACAACTGCTGCCCCAACAACTACAACTGTTGCCCAACAACTGACAACAACCGCTGCCCACAACAACTGCAGCGCAAACAACAACTGCGGCCCCAACAACAACTGTCGCCCCAATGACAACAACCGCTGCCCAGATGACAACAACTGCAGCGCAAACAACAACTGCGGCCCTAACAACAACTGTCGCTCCGACGACATCAACTGTGGCCCCAACAACAACTGCAGCCCAAACAACAACAACTGCAGCCTCAACAACTACTGTCGCCCCATTGACAACAACCGCTGCCCCGACGACAACAACTGTGGCCCCAACAACAACTGCAGCCCAAACAACAACAACTGCGGCCGCAACAACTACAACTGTTGCCCAAATGACAACAACCGCTGCCCCGACGACAACAAGTGCCGCCCCAACAACAACTGCGGCCCCAACAACAACTGTCGCCCGACGACAACAACTGCAGCCGCAACAACTACTGTTGCCCAAATGACAACAACCGCTGCCCCGGCGACAACAACTGAGGCCCCAACAACAACAACTGTCGCCCCATTGACAACAACCGCTGCCCCGACGACAACAACTGTGGCCCCAACAACAACTGCAGCCCAAACAACAACAACTGCGGCCGCAACAACTACAACTGTTGCCCAAATGACAACAACCGCTGCCCCGACGACAACAACTGCAGCGCAAACAACAACTGCGGCCCCAACAACAACAACTGCAGCCTCAACAACTGTGCCCCAACAACAACTGTCGCGCCAGTGACAACAACCGTTGTCCCGACAACAACAACGCTGCCCCGCGACAACAACTGACCAACAACAACTGTTTCCCCAATTGACAACAACTGTGGCCCCAACAACAACTGCAGCCCAAACAACAACAACTGCGGCCTGTTGCCCAACAACAACAACTGTTGCCCAAATGACAACAACCGCTGCCCCGACGACAACAACTGCGGCCCCAACAACAACTGCGGCCCCAACAACAACTTTGGCCCCATCAACAACTGCAGCCGCAACAACTACTGTTGCCCAAATGACAACAACCGCTGCCCCGGCAACAACAACTGAGGCCCCAACAACAACAACTGTCGCCCCATTGACAACAACCGCTGCCCCGACGACAACAACTGTGGCCCCAACAACAACTGCAGCCGCAACAACTACAACTGTTGCCCAAATGACAACAACCGCTGCCCCGACGACAACAACTGCAGCGCAAACAACAACTGCGGCCCCAACAACAACTGTCGCCCCAATGACAACAACCGCTGCCCAGATGACAACAACTGCAGCGCCAAACAACAACTGCGGCCCCAACAACAACTGTCGTCCGACGACAACAACTGTGGCCCCAACAACAACTGCCCAAACAACAACAACTGCAGCCCAAACAACAACTGCAGCCCCATTGACAACTAAACTGTTGCCCAACTGACAACAACCGCTGCCCCGACACAACAACTGCAGCCCAAACAACAACAACTGCGGCCCCATCAACAACTGTTGCCCCAATGACAACAACCGCTGCCCCGACGACAACAAGTGCCGGCCCAACAACAACTGCGGCCCCAACAACAACTGTTGCCCAAACGACAACAACTGACAACAACCGCTGCCCAAATGACGACAACAACTGCGGCCCCAACAACAACTGCAGCCCAAACAACAACAACTGCTGCCCCAACAACAACTGCAGCCCAAACAACAACAACTGCGGCCGCAACAACTACAACTGTTGCCCAAATGACAACAACCGCTGCCCCGACGACAACAACTGCAGCGCAAACAACAACTGCGGCCCCAACAACAACTGTCGCCCCAATGACAACAACCGCTGCCCCGACTACAACAAGTGCCGCAGCAACAACAACTGTGGCCCCGACGACAACAACTGTGGCCCCAACAACAACTGTGGCCGCAACAACTACAACTGTTGTCCAACTGACAACAACCACTGCCCCGACGACAACAACTGCAGCGCAAACAACAACTGCGGCCCCTACAACAACTGTCGCCCCAGTGACAACAACCATTGCCCCGACGACAACAACCGTTGCCCCGACGACAACAACTGTGGCCACAACAACAACCGCAGCCGAAACAACAACAACTGCGGCCGCAACAACTACAACTGTTGCCCAAATGACAACAACCGCTGCCCCGACGACAACAAGTGCTGCCCCAACAACAACTGCAGCCCATTGACAACAACAACTGTCGCCCCGACGACAACAACTGCAGCCGCAACAACTACTGTTGCCCAAATGACAACAACCGCTGCCCCGGCGACAACAACTGAGGCCCCAACACTACAACTGTTGCCCAAATGACAACAACCGCTGCCCCGACGACAACAACTGCAGCGCAAACAACAACTGAGGCCCTAACAACAACTGTCGCTCCGATGACAACAACTGTGGCCCCAACAACAACTGCAGCCCAAACAACAACAACTGCATCCTCAACAACTACAACTGTTGCCCAACTGACAACAACTGCTGCCCCGACGGCAACAACTGCAGCACAATCAACAACTGCGGCCCCATCAACAACTGTCGCCCAATGACAACAACCGCTGCCCCGACGACAACAAGTGCCGCCCAACAAAAACAACTGCGCCCCAACAACAATTGTTGCCCCAACAACAACAACTGCCACCCCAATGACAACCACTACTGCCCCAACAACAGCAACTATTTCCCTAACAACAACAAGTGCCGCCACAACAATAATTGCTGGCCAAACCACAACAACTGTTGCACCAACAACAACAGCTGTTGCCCTAAAGACAACAACTGCCACCCCAACAACAACTGCCCCCACAACAACAACTGCTGCCCAGATGACAACAACTGCTGCCCTGACGACAGCAACTGCCTCCCTAACAACAACAACTGCTGTACCGACAACTGCATCCCCAACTACAGCAATACCTGCGGCCCCGACTACAATCACTTCTGGCCTAACAACATCTACAACAGCCACCACCGCAGCAACCCAATCAGCCCCAACTACAACTACTACCAGTGACGCCGTCTGTGTCAGACTGGGTGTGATCCATCTGCTGCTCGGACTCATTATCTTTGCTGTTTGTTAGAACAAGGTGGTTCGAAAAAAGCACTAATGAAGCCACCAGAAGGAGTCTGAAACAGGATTATTATCGTTAACTAGAACTGAAACTAAAATGAAAATAAGCAGTGAAAAATATTGTCTTCAACTGAAACAAAATACAAACGATATCCTATAAGAAAACTAAAACTTAAATTAAACATTGCCTGGTTAAGAAAAAAATGAGAACAAAAAAAAAAATGATCACAAATTCATATGAGATTCAGTATTTCAGCTATAATACTTAACTACCAAATTAAGGAGATTTAAAAAGAGAAAAGGAGATTAAATAGCAAAAACATGAATAAATTGCAAGTGACAAGTTTTCTTGTGAGTGTCAATCACAAGATTAAAACATAATGGCCATTCTTTCATCGTTCTCCCATCATCTATTTTGTTTGTCAATGCTCCATCTGAAACATCATACCTGGCCCTAACAAAACAACAAAAAAAACTGTAAAACCAAATATATAAAACTAAAGCTAACCTTTTTGAAAAACTAAAACGAAGCTAATGCTAGCAAACACACTATGAAAACTGACTTAATCTACTAATTTTGTTAGTTTAGTTTTTTGCACTTTTGTAAATATTTATCCATATATAATATATATATATAAACATATATTGCATTGGTATAATGTAATTTAACTACTGTCTTGTAAGAATGTGTTTTAAGAAGTGATTCAGAGAATCAGTAATCTCTTTTAAATCACTTCTTAAAACACATTTTTACAGAATGGCTTTTATGTGATGTCGTCGTTTTAATGTTTCATTTTCATTTGGTCTTAGTATTTTATCTTATATTTGTTTACTATATTTTACCTATTTCACTTGATTTTATCTATTTTGTTCATTTATTTGATTGTCACTGTTATTTAATTTTGTTTCTTTGTTTAGTTTTATCCTAACGATTGTTCTTAATGTTTCTTCTATTGCACTGCTGGCTTGTCTGTCAAAGCACTTTGTAAACCTTATTTTTAAAAGGTGCTATATAAATAAAGTTATTATTATTATTATTATTATTATTGTATATATTAAAACCTGTTTAATAAAGCTTTTCTGATGCATGACACAACAACAGTTTTTAGCATCTGTGGTGCTTTTATCCAAAAGGTCAAGAATAATGAA
>NW_026554254.1:0-3377 GCF_027596085.1 Anoplopoma fimbria | reverse complement strand
AATGGTGCCGTGACCCGGATTCTTCAGATCAGCCGCTGCAGATCGCCGAGGTTATGCTGTGAGCAAGTAAGCGTATCGTACAGCAAGCAGGAAGGATCCGTTGATCGTTGAGACCTTTCATAAAGTTTTTTATTTGTGGCTGTGTTTTTCCACAATTTATCATTATTTTCCTCAAATACAGTGTCCCTGTACAGTTAAATATTATTTTAACATCATTTCGACTGTTATATTCCACATATTCATTGTGTTTTAATTGTAATGGATTTTTACGATTTGGGATGGTGAGGGTGTTTGCAACCAGGGAATGCGAGCAAACTAGGACCTTGAGGCACTAGCAGCCCTCAGAGTATAGATAATGGTACGCCTGTAGCAAGGCAGATGTTTTCCACTCCCGCCACTGCTGATAATGACACTCTGGCACAACTGCGTGACCTCTTAGGGGAGCTGGGAACCCACATTGGTAACACTGTTGTGAGTCGCATATTAGCCAACCAAACACCTACCCCCAAACTCAATTGCCCACCCCCATGACTCCCCACTCCACCATTCCTAGCCTATTCGCTTGCCACTGGGGCTCCATTCACTCACCCCCATGACTTCCCTCCACTCGAGCCCATGCAACTAGTTGATATGTCTCGATAACATCCTTGGTAAAGAAAGCAGCTGTCCAAGGAACCAGTGATGTTTTAGAGGAGATGGCTCTGACAAATACACAGTACAAGAGTGGATAGAGGTGATGGACCACTTACCTGCATAAGAAATAACTGTCCAACCTCAGAGCAGGCCGATGAAATCCTCAGTCACCTTTTGGGACGAGCTAAGAGTATCGTTAAAGTGGGGCTGAAGAGTAGTGCCGATGTCAATACACACCCTGAAGTGGTATCGACATACTCCAGAAGATACTTCAGTGATTCTCCCATGTCCAGCTTACCGATGGCTGATTTCTATTCTACACATCCCGATGCAAATGAGAACCCAGTAGATTACTGGGTCCGGCTCAATGCAGCAGCTGAGCATGCTGACCGGTATCTGGGAAAAGTGGAGAAAAGAGGAGACCATGTCAGCGCAAATTGCTATGATGTTCATCAGGAACTGCCCCAACCCAGAACTCTCCAGTGTGTTCCGGTGTAAGCCTATCAGCAAATGGTCAGCCATGGAAGTGCCGAGGCTATCGATGAACACCAGAGGGAGCACCAGGCAAGGAGGAGGCCCATTAAAGCAGAGAAGTTCAAAATGGTGACAGCAGCTGCCACTACCTGTTTACCTGTAGTTGAAGAGCTGACTGCAATGAGGGCTGGAGTTCAAGAACCTCCTACACAGCCAAAGGTGAGTGCAGTCACCTCTTCAGAAGCAGGGGCCTTAGAACGAGTACTGAGCATGCTGGAAGGCATCATGGCCAGAGCAGCTTCACCGGTCCAACGGCCGACCCGTGGACACGCCCCACTTCTTGCCGTGTATGTGGTGACAAGACTCACATCACACGTGAACACTGCATGAAGAGAACAGGTGCTTGATGTGCCTGGAACCTGGCCACGCAAAGGAGAGATTGCACACGAGCTGTACCACGGCAAACCCAAGCAGAGAACCACACCCAACCAGGGGAACTGAGTCGCTCCACCTCCCACGGAGGGCAAAGTGTGAGTGTGTTGCGTCAGACCCTCAAACCTGAAGAAGACTCGCGTTCAATATATGAAGAGAGCTGCAAGACTGCACCGAATGGCAGCGCATGATTTTCCAGAATATACACAAGCTCGAGAAAGCAGATGATCTATTCTACACTGATGTGCTGGTTGATGACCAAGTTGCACTGCACGCAATGCTAGACACAGGTTCAATGGCTTGTACAATGAGTGAAGAAGCAGAAGAGGAGCTCCACAAGGCAGGGTTGCTCTCAGAGGGTGCTCAGTCCAGCGAAGACATCTTTCTGGTGGGTTGTGGTGGTGTGCATGTGCGGCCCAAGTGCATTCATCAGTTAAAGTTGAAAATCTATGGACAAGAAGCAATCGTTGCCCACATTAGTCGTGCCAGGTCAGCATGACCAAATGATAGTAGGCACCAATGTGCTGAAACACCTGCTACGCCAATTCAAGCAAAATCCCAGCTATTGGCGCGTGATGAGTAAAGCTGACTCCACTGGTGAACCAGGCATCGAACAGTTCTTGAGCATGCTCTCGGGCATAACAAGATGGAAAGGTGACACTATCCCAGACGTCATTGGGACTGTAAAACTTACCAATGCTGTGACGCTGATGCCCAAACAGGAGCACATAGTGTGGGGAAAGCTTCCTGGAAAGGCTCCTATCTCAGAGGGAAGTACCATACTGGTGGAACCTTCAAAGTCCCACTCAAACCGAAAAGCATCATGGTAGGGAGAACTGTGTCATCAATGAGTGGAGACAGGTGGGTTCCTGTGAAGGTCGTGAACCCAAGTGACAAGCCTGTAACACTGAGGAGGAACATGAAGTTAGCTGATGTTTCACCATGTGTGGCACTTGAAGACCCGGGCTCGGAGTGGACCATGTCACCGACACAGAGCTAAAGCACAAGGCCAAAGCGTAAGAGTAAGCACTGACCATGTCCCTGATACCTCTGTAACTACCACCCTTCAGGACAAGCTTGCTGGTCTTGGATTGAACGATATAGACATCAACTCTTGTGAAGTGTCCCTGTATTGGAAGAACCAGCTTGTGGAACTCATACAGCGGCATGGAGATGTGTTCTCCAAGGACAAGCTGGACTGTGGCCTGGCCAAAGACTTTGTCCATCGGATCCATCTGACTGATGAGCGCCCCTTCCGTCTAGCATACCGCCGTGTCCCACCAAAGCCAATACCAGAAACTAAGAGAAGTCTCTCTGAGATGGAAGAGAAGAACATCCAAGTGAGTGGGCTTCGCCATTAGTACTGGTTTGGAAAAAATGGAGAGCTACGCATCTGTGTGGACTACCGGTGGCTTAATGCACGCACAGTGAAGGATGCCCACCCAGTACCCCACCAAGCTGACTGTTTGGCTGCGTTAGGGGGAAATACCATATTCAGCGCCATGGACTTGACATCGGGGTTCTACAATGTCCCCATGCATGAACAGGACAAGAAGTTTACTGCCTTCACTACACCAGTAGGCCTCCATGAGTTCAACCGACTACCCCAAGGCCTGTGCAACAGCCCGGCGAGTTTCATGCGGCTCATGATGAGTGTCTTTGGAGACCAAAACTTCTTGACCCTGCTGTGCTACCTTGACGATGTTTTGGTCTTTGCCCCAAATGAAGAGGAAGCCCTGAACAGACTCGAAATGGTCTTTAAGCGGTTGAGAGGACATGGGCTTAAGTTGGCACCGAAGAAATGCCATTTCTTTAGGCGAAGCGTCAGGTTCTTGGGC
>NW_026554253.1:0-345 GCF_027596085.1 Anoplopoma fimbria | reverse complement strand
GTCCACGGTACGGTACCGTGAAAAACACCGGTAATCCGGCACACTGGTATACAGGAGGATGAGCCGTCCAGATAAACATCCGTGAAAACATCATGACGTGACGTCACTGCACCGCGACTGTGACAAACGAAACATTAAATAAAGATAATAAAACATTAAACAAAGATATTAAAACATTAAATAAAGATATTAAAACATTAAATAAAGAGAATGAAACATTAAATAAATAGAATAAAACATTAAATAAAGATATTAAAACATTAAACAAAGAGAATAAAACATTAAATGAAGATAATAAAACATTAAATAAAGAGAATGAAACATTAAATAAAGAATATAACATTT
>NW_026554252.1:0-17055 GCF_027596085.1 Anoplopoma fimbria | reverse complement strand
TATGTATGTATGTGGTTAAAACAACCAGAAAGCTCAAGCTAGGTTTAAGTGGTTTCAATGATGAGCTACTTCTCAATGTAATGTTGTGAGACATTGGTATTTTTTCTTAAATGATCTATTAATGACAGATTTAAACTTTATGAGCTTTTTGATAGCCTATATTTTTTTTTTCTCTTTTCCCATTTCAACAGAAGAATAACAAAAAAACAATAGAATAAAAATATAAATGCATGAACGCGACTGGTAAATGTGCAGTTGAAGACACTTAGAGAGAAAAAACTCAAATTAATGTCATGTGAAACCAATCTCACTGCAGAACCTGAAATACTTTTTTTGAATCCATGAGCTCAAAGACGTCCAATCTGGAATCTTTATTAAAAATTGAATACATATGGATGAGATGTGATAGATGAGAACTTAAAATTGACAAAAGTACTAATACAGAGCATAAAGACCAAAAAAGGCCGTAGATATCTACGAAAACTATTTCAATTAACGTGGCGTGAACTGACCTTTCACTAAGCTCCTCCCCCAAACCGAAATTGCTTAGATTAGCATATTCAGCTACCTTAAGTAGAAACTCAGCAGTTGTTCCAAGGCAAACAGTTAGCATATATTAAGCTTGTTATATCATTTTGCTAATCCTTAAAGGAGCTATGCTAAATTTATTTAAGGCCCATTTTGAGAGATTCATGTTTGTAAACAAAATACCTGGAGTCATGGAGCTTACATTAGCTAGTTAGCTACAGCTGATAAATCTGCAAAATAGTTGACTTTTCAGCTGCAAAAAAATGAGGTTGCCAGCTAGAAAACCTCTGACTGAAATCAAGGAGGCTTTACTTAGGAATATACTTAAAATTGAGATGGTAAATCTGGCACTGATGGCTCTGTGTCCCATGTGAAAGCCAAGCCTCCTGGAACAATGCCTGGCTTTAAAGCAAATCTTAAATAGTTGCCAAACGGTTTTGTGAGTCCATCACGTGATGCCACAGGACCCAAAAATACTTTTTCACATAGATTTGCATTGGGAAAGAGACGTCTGTAACTCTGCGGATAATTTCTTTTGAGGTGAATCAACTTCCCAGTATTAACACTTGAATAGCCCTTTTTTAAATCATTAAATGATGCCAAAATTCACGCTTATTTCATTCCTCTGCTTATGTAAAAGTGCCCGAGAACAGGGCTGGGCCGAAGGCTGGGAGTTGGGGTTAAAGGAAATGCTAGTTGCTAATTCTTGCTCTATGGGCCAATGGATGCGGAAGATTGCCAAAAAATCTTGGTAATTGTATCGGAATTTTGTATTCTGAAGTCAAACTCGTTTTGCTTCATGCGCTGCTTAGCAACTTTTATTGGATTTAAAGAGGCCCTGCCTCCAATGCTGTATCAAGGTGTCTTATAGATCCATGGTGAAAGCAGAAAGCTTGGCTAGCATAGCAACAGTAACTACGCTGTTGCTAAACCTCAGTTGTTCTCTTTGAAATTTATAATAACCAGAATTCAGAATTCAAGATGAAAATTAGAGCTTCCAAGGATCAAACCTGTATGTAATTGATCAGACCTCTATCCTATCAGGTTACATTCTGTAAGTCCAATGATCCAAGAAAGAAATGATGAGTGACTGGTCTCTTAAGATTTTTTCTGAATAGTGAAAATTTTGTTTTTAAGCTCAAGGAGCAGAATTAAAACCACAAATGTGGGTTAAGTTGCTTTTTAAATAGTTTTCTGTCTCCAAAATAATAAATCACTAAGATTTTCATTTCATTATCACACATCTGTTTGAGTAAAAAGTATTTTCTTTCCATCAGAGTAAAATGGGTAATAACAGAAACAACATTTAAATGCTTGCAATACTCATGTTGGCTCTATTTCTTTTTACAAGAGATGAGTGCAGAGAACCCTTTCCACAAAAACACAGCCCTTTTTAAAGAGTCAATATCACATGACAAAACTAATACACATTCATATCAAACCATATTTCACATGCAAAAGACATACATACAAGAAAAGTTGATATAATGCTTGTATAGTGCATATCCTTAAAGGAATTAATGATCACACACCAATTGATATGCAGCCAACCTGAGGCAGAGAGTATTCCAAAGTAGGAATGCTGGTTGGTTTCTGGCTTCGGGGAACATGGAGACTTGGACCCACAGCTCACTTTTGCCTAGGAGTCTGGGTTGATCTGGCACTGCATCATCTATCAAACCTTTTCAAATGACCGTGTTTAAATACAGTTGAAGTAACACTTTTCCTCCACTCATTGACAAAGTATGACTACACTCTGCTGTGTCCATGTATTTTGCTAGCATCAATGAGCTTTGTCAGTCTGCAGGGTGTCTGACAGCTCCTGGGGACAACAATAGGCAGAAAAATACTGAGTTAGGCAGTAGCTTGGCACAGTGGTGTCTGAGCAGCAGACCTCCTCACTGCTGTGCTGCATTTTGTGCAGTTCCTTTGGTGGAGTTCTGAGACAGAAGCTGTTGAATTGGACACAGGAACACTACCATCACTGTGATGTTATCACTTGATCCGGCTGCTTTCGCGTGAGCTACCAACTGTTGAGCGACTCTCAGTCCAACAGTGTCCTCTGACTGTTCAAGCGGAGCATCTCCCCCGCCCTCTGGGTCAACAGATGGCTGGAGTGCATCCAGGACCAGATGTGGGACTTCTGAAGGTTTGACTGCATCAAAGAAGCCATCACAGGCCAACAGTACGTAGTCCTCATCCCCTAACAGCTGGGTTGTGGAGCAGTCAGCATCTCCAGACACATAGGGCTTCTGGTCAAAGTCACCTGAAGGAGGCATGCGATTGTGTTAGCAGCTTCAGCTAAACACAGCAAACTTACTCAGATCAGACTTGAGGGCGACAAAGAGATAGGCTGCGTTATTGACTTATAAGATTTTCACTGATATGTCAGTGTTAGTGTGTTTGTTGCAGTACAAATATTCAAAATGCTGCAGCACAGAATTCCTAAGTTTAACAAGGAATCAGTTAAATGACATTAAATAAAATGGATAATTTTGCAGTTTTCCTAAATGTTTACAAGAGGGAGCAGGCGTCTGCTATACTCAAAAGATGAAAAAGGAAAAAAATCTGGAGCATGAGGAGAATTGAGAAGAAAATTAGGCATAGTTCAGTGTGGATGCAATTTTTTATCAACAGGGGAAAGACAAAGTGACATAATTTAAAGGTCGATCTATATTTACCAAGGACAGAGTTGTTATGGGAGAAGTGTTGTGCATTGGCTGTAACAAAAAACCTACAAGTGATTCTAGGAGACAATTTTTTGTTTCTAATTTACAGCTTGAAATGGGTCACTTTTATTCTCAGTTATAAACCAATTTCATGTACCCCTGAAAAAACAACAACAAAAAAAGCACAGTTTTTCCTGTAGATGGTGCCATGCACACACATTGACTAGAGGTCTGATTTGTGTTAAATGATAAGGGAGAGACAACAACTCCAGAATAAGTTACACATTCAGCTGTGTGACTTCTCGTCATTGTTCTCGGGTTAGTAAACAGGTAACACTTATTTCAAAAATGTGAATGGCCCCAGGTTTATTCAGTTACATTGGGCCTCATTCACAAACCTACCTTAAAAATGGTGTTTTGACCCCCTTTACCAAGAAGCCCCTAAATAAGATCTAGT
Source organism: Anoplopoma fimbria (assembly GCF_027596085.1). Lineage (NCBI taxonomy): Eukaryota > Metazoa > Chordata > Actinopteri > Perciformes > Anoplopomatidae > Anoplopoma > Anoplopoma fimbria. The sequence continues at coordinate 13,401 of NW_026554252.1, read as the reverse complement.
GCTTCAGAAGTCACAGTTTGTTTAATGAAAATGTTTTTAAGCTTTAAGACCAAAACAAAAATAGGGATAATACTTAAATGCATTTTTCTCTGTTCTTGTGTTTTGTGATGGACTTACCTATAGCTCTGGATACAGCATAGGTGCCATTAACACGCCAGCAACCCATGAAGGTGATACAGCCACCAAGATCCTCAATCCTCTGTTTCTCATCCTGGACAGTGGACGACAAAAGAGACTAGAAAATGCATTTCCTGCCATAAATACGTTGGAATGCTGAAAGCTGAAATCAATTACAAAGTATTGTTGAAAATACAGAAATGTGAAACTACCTGCCTTAAAAATGTTAAAGCCCAAAAGCATTTAACTTAAGTGGTGAAAAGCCTTGTAGTTCAAATGTATTACTGGCAGAGTTGGAAACGGAACTGCATAATATAAAGAAGCTAAGAGCTGAATTACAATGCAGGAAAAGCTGGGAGCTTAAAGATTTTACTTCATAGTGGTTAAATAATTAGTAGTAGTAGAACTCGGAGTAATAGTAGTAGTAATAGTAGTAATAGCAGTAGTAGTGGTCATAGTAGTAGTTGAAATAGCAGCAGCAGTGGTAGTAGTAGTAGTAGTAGTAGTAGTAGTAGTAGTAGTAGAAGTATTAGTAGTGGTAGTAGTCGTAGTATCAGCATTAGTAGTTGTAATTGTTGTAGTAATAATAGCAGTAGTAGTAGTTTTGGTTGTAATAGCAGTAGTAGTAATAGTAGTAGTAGTGGTTATAGAAATAGTTGTAATAATAGCAGTTGTAGTAGTAATAGCATAAGTGTTAGTAGTTATAGTAGCAGCAGTGGTAGTTGTAGTATAAGCATTATTACTAGTAGAAGTAGTAGAAGGAGTAGAAAAAAGTAGCAGTAGTATCAGTGGTAGCTGTGGTTTAAGAGGAATTGAGGATTTTGTCCATAGACAATCATTGTAAAGATATGAAAATATGAATATTGCTTAATATTTCAAAAAAAAAAAAAAAAAAAAAAAAAAAAAAAAAAAGAAACAAGACAAGTCATGGCCTGCATGTCCATAAAGAGCTGAATATTTTAATAGCCGAACGGTTTCTGTAGCTGAACATATGCAGAAGTAGTTAGAGTCCAAAAAACGTACGGAAGGAATATAAGTATAAAGATTCAAGAACAGTTGTTGGAACGCTGAATCAGCATTTCAACAAAAATGTACAGTGAGTTTGAACTCCACATAAGCCACATGTGACTGTCATCAATCAACTCATCAACTCCTGTTTTGGTGAAGAACCATTGCAGTACAGACGTTCAGTCAGGCAAACAGATAAATGTTTGTGTAACGTGTAAAAGCAGAAATAGCCTGGGAGGAAATGTGTAATTTCCCATGATCACCAACATTTATTTGGCTCTTGTTAGGCTGAATCCATTTGATCCAATAAATGTGTCAATATAGAGATGCATTGATGGATCGGCCACCAGATGAAACCGACATGTATCGTGTGCCGCATGATGAGTTAACATCACGCACACAGAGGCACAGACAGTAACACAACATGTGCGTCAAGCACGGGGCAGCAGCTGCAGCACACAATACAGCTGCACACACATGTCGTTGGTGTGAAAGGTATTCAGTGTGAGGGAAGAAGACAGAAAGCTGCCAATGTTTTAAATAAGCCAAACAGGGACAACCGTAAAAATATTTTCGAACAATATTTAGATTTGTATGCATGAGATCGAGAAAAGGTCCTGTAACTTGGTGCAGTGTGAGAAAATGTAAGTTATATAATAGCCAATGTTTCAATATGAACATACAATTGAGTGTCAATTTTCCATGAAAGAAGAATATCAAAAATGTTTGTGTCAGCTGTAAATTATAGCTCTTAGAAAAAATGAAAAATGAAAATCAGCAGGTCAGACTTTCAAAGTTAGAATCGGCCAAGAAAATTGCAATGGGATCATGTTCCTGGTAGCAGAGTGCTGTGTGTGTGTGTGTGTGTGTGTGTGTGTGTGTGTGTGTGTGTGTGTGTGAGTGTGGTAACCCTACCTCTCTGTCTGGTTTATGGGGGTCCATGAGCGTAATAGCTTGTCCCTTCCTGACCAGTATTGCTTGAGAGTCTCCCAGCCAAGCCACAGACAGCTCTTGTTCCTGGATCAGCACCGCCACGCCCGTAGTGCCACTCCGCAGGCGCTGACAACACACACCTTATCAATTAGCCTGACCACAAAACCCTCAACATCCTCAAGCTGCTTTCTCATACGAACTCAGATAAATGTCATGAGAGACATGTCTGGACATTGTCCAAAGCTTCCCTTTCACACATGTAGCACATGAGAGGAGGACATTGTCCGTGTCAGACGCATCGTCACTTAAGGGAAATACTGGGTTAAGACCTTCACGACACAGGACATGATGCGGTCTACACACCATGGCCGGTTCTTAATTTGATCATTAACACCTGAGTCTATTGACGTTCCTTTTATCCTCATGAGCTGTCTACATTTACCCTCATTTTTACAATGTTTCCTGGGGTTGCTGTTGAAGAAGGAGAACGGAACCCAAGTACAGTAATGGGTCATTATGTATTTATAATATCCGTTTAGTCACGCAACCACACGTACCTTTTTACTTTGCCCACCAGGTGTGACATGTTTTTCCTGTATTTTTTTTGTTGTTTTAAGATTTGTTGTTATGATTTAGATTAGATGTTTTCCTGTAAATGCAAAAGTAAACATACTGTAATGTCAAATTCATGTACCTGTTTGTATTTTAAGAATAAGAATGAAATGAGATAGTGCTGTATGCATTGCTGAGCGGACAGAGGTGCAGAAAGAGACCAGAAGGAAATGAGTGGGTTATAATGTCTTTCTAGGAGCAGAAATAAGCTGGAAAACAATCCCCTTAGTCATCCTTTTCCATGCCCTGCCCACATCTGTTACAATAACAAAGTTCAATATAAAAGCCTTTGTAAAACAAATTTTGTGATTCCACTTTGAAATTCAAATAGTAATATAGTGTTTAAAAATAAGAAATATCATTCATTTGTAAATTAACTGATAATATAAATTCATTGTACTTGTATAATGCATCATTTAAATTAAATATGAATTAATTGATTTATAGTATTCTTTTAATTGGTCAATTTATGAGTTGGTTGTAATTTAAGATAAGATAAGCCTTCATTGGGGAAATTGAGATGTGGCAGCAGCTAAGGCAGAACTAAGTCAAGATAATTAGGGAAGTAAGACAATAAATAAAAAGAGATCTAGAGCCTTTTTCTGTTGAAAACATGGTGACGTATTTTTGTGGGTCTCTAATCTAATCTCTGCCTCTAGTCTCTGCTCTTAATAGTTAATTGTGTGAGCGAAGCAGCAGCCGTTTCTGCTGAGGAGCATTTTCTCATTCATTTTCTCTCCATCTCTGAAATGTTTCGCAGATATTGTTGCTCACTAGAGCTTAGAATCACAGTTTATCATCTCAAAACTATCCATAATTGATTCTTGCACCCAACAACACAGCATGATGGCATTATATATGTGTTACTCCTTTGAGGTAGTTAGTGTTTACCTCAGACTTTCCCTCCTCCAACTAACACTGTGACGTCGGCTGTAAAAGGGTTTTTAAACAACTAGAATAAGAATAGAGCGTGTGCAGAGAATATACCAGTGGCACAATAACACCAGTTTGCGTGCGTGTGTGATGGTGCAGGTATATGTCAGCTGAAACATGTGCTTCAGGATGTTGGCTCGGTGCTGCTTTAGTACCTCTCTCTTGGCTTTGCCCCTGAACATGTCATCTGTGTGTTTGAAGGCTGTTTTAAAGGCTGTGGCTGTGTCACTCTGCAGAGTCTCCTGTTTACTCAGAGCAACATGGAGGTGAGTGGCAGCGTAGGTGGCAGCGTCAAGCCCTCCATGGCCATCGAACACAGCGTAGTAGGCACAATCTGCTCCGCTCTGGACCATGGTATAGAGAAAAAAGTTTATTCATTTTGAAGGTGTTTTAAAAGAAGACCAGTGTTGTTACAGTGAAAGCATTGTACCTGGATTCCAAACAGCTGGTTGAACTCAGCCAGGGCCAAGTGTTTGTCCTCCATCTTCCTCCTTGTGTTCTTGATGGCATGAACGGAGCAGCAGAGGAACCGGGAGGGGGAGGGGGGATGCAAGGGGAAGTCCTGATGCCAAGCCAGCGCCACATCTATTAGCTTGTTGAGGAAGAGACGTTGGACTGCCTCTGACTGAAGCACTGGCGGTGGTAGTATTAAATCATCAAAAAAATCTACTAAACAGCAGTCAGGCTAATTAAGAGACTAGCTAGTGAACATAGTGGAGCATTTAGCAGTTAAAGGGCCACATATTTTTCTCAGGAGTTGCTGGATACCAAACCACAGCTAAAAAGAGAGTGAGTAGTGGAAACAAACATGACTACATATGAATAAGAATGACACTCTGTGTCTGCTGGATGTGTTAATAGGCAAAATACTTTTTAAGGTAATATGTCAATGCAGTCTTCACAACTTGTTGCAATGTCCACTGCCCCTAACTGTCAGTGAAGATATATAGGTGATGTCTTGTGCTGGCAACAAGCCTCCCATTTATCAATAAGGTTAGACTAAAGATTAGCAACACCCCTCTGTATAACACAATATCATTTAAAAGCACCACAAACTACAGCCTGGAAAAAGGGGCATGAAGTAAAACACTTACAGACTACTTGCTGCTCCTCTTCCTGGTTGTCCCCAGCTTCCTGGGCACAGTGGAAAGGTGAAAGGTCGTTCTGCAGCAGCTGGGACAGCGCTGCCTGGCACAGGAGGGCACTGAGACCTGCAGGAGCCCCCCTGAACCAACAGAGACAAGCAGAAATGAATGTTGTGTACTTTGTTTGGATCTGAACAGGATTAATGTCCCTCACCAGACTTTGTAGCCTAGTGATACACAAATTACACTACTGTACAGCCAGATGGGACTGATCCACCTCAGTACAGAAATAAACACAAGTGGGACAAATGTAACTGGACCACAATTAATGCCTATTTACCGAGGGACTGGTTAATGAAAATGTAACTGGGGAGATCAACTCTATCATTTTTCACGCCTTCTTCTTCACAGAATTCCATTCCATTTTTTACAGGATACTGTGCTAAGGAAACAGGAAGTGGAGAGAACAATGGTGTTTCTACAGACAGGATATAACGTTTTCCAGAGAGGGCATACAGAGAGAAGAAATGTAAGCGGAAGAGAGAGCACAAAGAAGCCAATGGTTCTTGTGGCCTCACACAATCTATTTTAGTTTGTTCCTACTATAAGTTTAGCTTTGTTTGAAGGTTTGCTCCAAGCTTATCTAAGGCTCATCATTGAAGAACAAAAACTGAGAGGGGAGACTGATGATTACAGACGATTTCCACAGTGCAGAGTAAATAAGACCAATAAGGATGAGGCACTTTTCACGACTTTTCTCTTTTGTGGGAGCAAACTCCAGTCACATAACACTTTTCTTCTTTGATATACTCATCTTCCAACTAACAACTCCGTTACACACCAGGTGTCAAATATCATGTGATGTGTCCTGTCCTGTCGGAATTAAGTCACATGGAACATTTACCGAACTTTCACGGAAGATATATGATTATCAGAAATGAGTTATATTATTGAAGGAAGATATGAGGGGGGAGTCCTGTTGTTATGTTACAGCTCTATTCTTCTACAGCTCTCGTTTGGTACTGTCTGCTTTCACGTTTATACAGTGTGTCAGGAATCTTTCTGTCCACCCTGGCAGTTAGAAGTCAGCAAAGCCAATTATTCATACTGAATGAGCAGGGCAAGAGCAGAGCTGTCAGGAATCTGAGGAATGCTGGCACACACACACACACCACCCACATACCATACACACCACATACACACAAGATGGGCGGATAGTGCAAATAGCACCAAGTACTCATGCATTAACTACAATGACACCACAGCTTACTGTGTGATATATTATATATATAAATGGGACCACAAACTGCATTTTGTTGTGCAGCCCTGTTGTAAAATGACACTAAAATGTACATTGTAACCTTATAACCTATTACATCAATTACAATCATGCTAAAATTAACAAACAAAAAAAAAACCTTACTAACTGTGCTACATTTTTCCTATTTTGGAAGAAGTTTTCACATGTGGATACTGTACCCTTTGCAATGATTTAAATATAAGACTGTAATGGGATGCCAAATAAGACCATGTAAAAAACGTTTTTTGTACTTTTCCCTCTCAGTCGTACCTGGAAGCCAGCAGCCTCAGGCCCAGCTCAAGGCTCTCTCCATGCAGCTCCTCCAGGGTGACTTTGCGGCTCAGAGGGCTGACAGGTAGTGGACTGCCTTCCTCCAGAGCAGCTGGGAACTCCTCCACAAACTTCCCCAGGAAGGGCCGGGCCTCCTCCTCCATCCTGCGTACTCTGTCCACAGTAAGCTTTCAGGTGAACAGGGGGTCAGGGCTCACAGGTTCCAAGTGGAGACTTAAGAGGCAGAGAAAGTAGGCTTCAAGTTTCACTCTGAGTGATGTGTGGTGGTAAATGAAAGCAGTATACACATCACAGATGGACATTTTAATTCCTGGCTGGTAAAAGGGCGGCAGTAGCTCAGTTCGTAGGGACTTGGCTTGAGAACCAAATGGTGTTTGGTTCCAGTCCAATACAGTCCAAGCACTGAGCAGTGACTGAAATTAATATTCTTATTAATTCTTACTATTCTTGAATTTTTACACTTAATCATAAATTGTATTATATTGTATAAATCGTATATTGTATTATACGTAATCCACATATTTCTTATTTGTATTTTGACCAAATGTATTGTCGTTATATTGTAGAGTAATGCACATATTTCTTTATTTTCTATATTCTCTCATACTTTATGTTATATAACGTCAAACGTAAACCAATTTACCCCCAGGATCAATAAAAAATGTGTACTCCCAGACCTCATTCAGCTTGGAGTGTTACAAAGACTACAAATGGGGGGGGGGCAGATCAGAATTGGGTTCTGATTGGACCCAAACATTTTAAGTAGGCTTATAAGAGAAGACTAGCTTTCGTTTTCTCTTAAAAACGACTTAACTAACTAACATTCAACGAGTTAATTATCGCGTTATCTCGGTATAACTAAGCTTGTTTTCTCGAGATAATTAACTCGTGTTATCGAGATAACGGTATTTATTTATCTACTTCAATCATGTCCGTTTAGGGCTTCCGTATTTTACGTTTTAAATATCAAACTTATGATAGTGAGTCAAACACTCTGGGTATTTTCATTTGTAACATACTTCTCTTATTCTTTATTCGGCGTCATTGTCTCGCACAGTAACCAGTAACGCTAATGTGCGCTGTTTTCTGGGGCAGTGAAGAGACAATGCGGAAACTAAACCTCTTGAAGAAAAATGAACAGAGCGACGTAACATCAGGCTTACTCAAACCTTGCTTACGTTAGTAACGTTAGTCACAATGACTGTGAATATGGAGAGGCATGTGCCAAAGCTGTCAAACTGTACGCAGAGCGTTATAGCTGCTACCAAATACTTAACAAGTCTACAGTTTAGCGTTATTTTGTACACTGCCTGTTAAAAGACTTAACAAAAGCGTGCTTTTACGTTGTATATACTAACTTATTTCTTCCCTAGTGTTGATGGAAGCGTCCTCATGGCTAAAACGTTAACGTAACAATGGCATGCGTGCAGTCAGCAACATAAATAAAGGTTCATTGCTGGCTGGCTTGGGTTAGAAATGATAATTTCCCCGATGAGATGATTGCAGTTTATTCTTTTAACCTGGAGCTAGATGAACTAAAACCATCCGTTAGCATAGGAACGTTACGCCTAACATTACTCCAACAGACCGACAGCTGGAGGAAACACTGAGGCGAAGAGTAAAAGAGATGCATTGATACAGAACAGACACACGAACCTGCGCTGGAAGCCCTGGTGATAGTAACCATGTATGCACCAGAATACACTAGCAACCACCGCGAGGACCAGCTTCCTGTACAATAACACGTCCCGCCTCCTTCCACTGCAGATTTAAAGGGCCATACCAGTATCCTGTCGGAGGATTTCAAAATTATCAAACGGAACTAGAAAAGGCATTTCCTGCAGAAAATGCGTTGGAATGCTGCAAGTTGAAACCAATTACAAAGTATTGCTGAAAATACAGATTTGTGAAACTACCTGCCTTAAAAATGGTAAAGCCCAAGAGCATGTAACCTTACTGCTGAAAAACTGGCAGAGTTGGAAGTGAAATTACATAATCTAAAGAGGCTGAATTACAATGCAGGAAAAGCTGGAAGCTAAAAGATTTTACTGTCAAAGTAATTTTAGTAAAAGTAGTAGTAGTAACTGTAGTAGTAGAACTAATAGTAGAAGAAGTAGTAATAATGGCAATTCTAGTATTCGAAGTATGCAGTAGTAGTAGTAGTAGTAGTAGTAGTAGTAGTAGTAGTAGTCTTGGTGATAGCAGTGGTAGTATTAGTAGTAATAGTAGTAGTTGTAATATTAGCAGTAGTAGTAATAGTAGGAGTAGTAGTAATACTAGTAATACTAGTATTGGTAGTAGCAGTAATAACAGTAGTAGTAGTAGTAGTTGTACTAGTATTTTTGTAGTAATAGTAGTAGGAATGGTAGAGGTATTAGGGTCAATGACGAATAAGGCTTCTAAAAAGATCATTTTAAAAAGTATGTTCAAATTGGATGTAAGGCATATCTTTGTGTGTGGAACAATGTTGTTAAACAAGTCTCATTTGTTAAATTATTTTTCAAAGTGGTTAAATTCATTTTTAACCTCACTGGATTAAAAAATGTCATCAAATTTCCTACCATTCATTATAACTGAAATCTTTGGCAAGTATCCCTTATTGCCAAAGATTTTAGTAGACACTCTAAGGCTTAGAGTGTCTACAGTGTCTAACACATATCTATTTTGTGGATGTGTTTTGTATTTTTAATAATCTAAGATCATTGCATTCTATTGGCCAGGTTTTTGGTATCTTAAGCATCCAATTTTACATTTAAAATGATAATTGTACAATATACAAATGAATACATGCAATACAATAGTTATTAACATTATAGTTATCAACTATTTGGTCACTTAAACCTATTATTTATTGCTCTAAATTCATCTTTTATCTGGTTGCACCACCTGAGGTTTACCAGTTGTGCCACCTGACAACATTTATATTGACAGGATTATGGCTGAATAATTGCCTTTTTACTTCAAATACAAAAAAATAATGCAAGTCAAAAGTCTCTATTGAAGTTAAAGTAGTAAATATTTATTTTATTTTTATATTTATATTATATTTATATTTATATTATTTAAAAAAACACCTGAATGGCTTTGGAAGTAGTGACAAAATATTTCAAAACATTTCGAACCTTTAAGGTATGTTGACCTCACATGGTTCAAAATGTTTTGAAATATTTTGGTATACAGCCTTTTCCAGGTGTGTGTTCTAAAGCTGTCCCAGTCATGAGTGAGCCGTGTGTGTTGTGAATTAAGAGGCTCTGAGATCACATGGAACTCGTCCATGTGTAATAAGAAATTAATTATTTAAAAACCTGAAAGGTCTGACTACTGTATAAAAGTAAGAACTGACAGCCATGTTTGTTGTTTACTTTCATAATGATAATTTTTGGGGGAGTGTCTTTGGAGGGAGGCCTGAAGGGACGGACTGTCAGTGTTGAAGCGTTGGACACTTTCTTGCTCGGAAGAAATGGAAAAGAGATGGAAACACTGGGCTGTTTGCTTGGGTTGGATAACTTTTCAAATCTACCATACTTTTTGCTATTTTCTCATCATTACCAACCATGCCTTTAACTTAAAACTATTAAACGATTTAAAAATTCAGTAAATAATCTTAGAGCTTGAAATATAATATCATATAGTTATATTCCTTGCAGTTGCGCCACCTGACTTTTGCAACTTATTTCAAATTATTCATGCATCTTTGACTCATGTTTTAGTTTTTGTTCTTGTTAACAAATCCATACATGTAATTTTTAAATACAATAAATCAGGGGTCTCAAACTCAATTTGGCCTGGGGCCACTGCTGGTATTGTCGTCTCATAGGAGGGCCACTTCAACGTTCAAGCACTACAAGAAAGCGCAATATTTTTGAAAATTTACTTTTTTATTTCCATGTTTTTAATAACTTATTGAAACATTGCACTGAACCAACACATACAATCCCTGAATACATTTGTGCTTTATTCTATTTCTTGCCAGAGACCTGGCAGCGCTTCTGCTCACACAGCTGAGCAACATTTGCCCTGATCAAGGTTACAGTAGAAACTCTGAGTACAGCTTCAACAAGTACTTGCATTTATTAAAGTTCATAGTCAAGAAAAGTTTTTCACACAGATACGTGCTTCCAAAAAGGCACATTACCCGACTGAACATTTTTGACAGCTCAGGGAAGGATGGAAGTAATTCTCTCATGAATTGTCCAGTCATGTCTGCTTTTCCCTGTGCCTCTCTGAATTTAGCTTTTAGATCGCTGTTGCACTGCAAGTCAATAAGTTCCATTTGCAACATACTTGGGACACTCTCCACATCAGCTGAGAAGGGGTCAGCAAACAGCTGGAAAGTGTCACAGTGTGCCTTGAAGTCAGCAAAACGCTGATCAAACTCCTGCAGAAGGTTTTCACTAGCACAGGCATATTCACCACCACTGAAGGCTGTGCCCTCCTCCACAAGAGACCTGCATGTTGTGAAATGGCTGAGATATTTTACAGAAAGCTGAGTTTTCCACAATTTCAGTTTAGCGGAGAAGGCTTTCACATTTTCATAAGCTGCAGTGATAAGCTGACCAGGGCCCTGGAGCTTCAGGTTAAGGATGTTCAGCTCCTGTGTTAAGTCCACTAGGAATGCAAGGTCCATAACCCACCCTGGATCATCAGGTTCAGGAACATCCATTCTGTCATCTTCCATAAATTTCTTCACTTCTGCTCTTAAGTCAAAAAATCTCTTCAGGACACTACTAAATGATGTACTTTTACTAAAGTAAAGTACATCACCATATGTTGTAAAAAGGCCCTGAACTGGCGGTGCTGTAAACTCCTGGACCTGATGTAACTGATACATCTCAGGACAGCAGACATGACATGCTGCACAGTGCCTGTTGGTGTACGATGCAGTGCAGAACGACTGCTGGATCTGCATTTTCCAGTCGGTCATAGACGGGGCTCCATCCGTGGTAATGCCCACCAGTCTGTTCGCACAGCTCCTGAAATATATCCTTGGCTGTGGACACAAACTCAGCAGCTCTTCTGCTTTATCGGGGACTGTTATTGCCGACGGACAGGTGTCGGTATGTGACTGCAGACCACATTAGGCTACATTATTTTCTTACTTTTCTTTTATCTCGCCGCGTACGCATCACTTTGATTTATTTTGTCAGAGAGAGACATATATACGTATAATGTCCCGCTGGGCAGCAACTTAAAAAACTTTTTTTTGGAGGTGTTGTGAACGCAGCGCGTTGGGACGAATGTCCGCGTTTGCCTCATAGAAACGAGGCAGCCAGCCAGGCACTGAAGAAAACTCTCCATGGCAACGCTGCTGTAACTCTCCATGGCAACGCTATTGTCACTGTCACTCATTGAGAATGTTTCTCTGCTTGCATCAAGCCCGGTCGATGTCCCGCCCCCGAGAGCCATATACCCCACCGTGATTGGTAGGTTCGTTCAGCTCCGCACACAACACTGTAAAGTGCCATTCATATAAAACTCGCGGGCCGCACTAACATTAAACTTTCATATTAAGGTGGGGGCCACAAAATATCGTCTAGCGGGCCGCAATTGGCCCGCGGGCCGCGAGTTTGAGACCCCTGCAATAAATAGTTTGATGATACTATGTCATTTTTCTAGTTTTACATTGGTTGTACCACCTGACATGGAAAGTGTAACAGCCAACCGACAGACAGAGAGACAGACAGGGTGTATCATACTGCCTTTGCCTGAATATCTCCAAGTCATAAGTGTGTGCGTTTTAATGTGTGTGTGTGTGTGTGTGTGTGTGTGTGTGTGTGTGTGTGTGTGTGTGTGTGTGTGTGTGTGTGTGCACTAATTAGCTCATATCAATCACTTTTTTGTCTGCCAGCATCAAAGGTTGCCACGGCAATGTAACTTCAAAGAGACTAAACAGCTACATAGACTTTACATGTAGTTAAAGCTGAGGCGCACCTGTCAAACTACTTGTCAAAACTCAAAAACCCTAGCTCATATTGTTCAGACGGTGAGAGGAAGGACGATAAGATAAGATAAGATAATCCTTTATTAGTCCCGCAGCGGGAAATTTGCAGGCTTACAGCAGCGTAGAGTAAAGTGCACACAAGAGACATAGTAGAAGAAAGACAAGATAAAAGTAAAAAATAGAAAATCAACAATAACTGAAATATTATATTTACAGACAGAAAAAACTATTTTAACTATTATTGCACAGTGTAATGTATTGCACAGGTTTTATTGTCATGTTATTATTGTCATGTGTCATGTGGTCTGCTGGGAGCAGAGTTTGGACATTGCAACCTGACAGCAGCAGGAAGGAAGGACCTGCAGTACCTCTCCTTCACACACCGGGGGTGAAGCAGCCGGTGGCTGAAGGAACTGCACAGAGCTGCCAGGGTGTCCCGCATTTACAGCTTTTCTGCTGCCAAAAGACGTTTCAGCCTTAAAATACCCCAAAAGTGTCTTTTCTGACATGAAATCATACTTTACATGAGTTTCTTCAAGTAAGGGCCTCTGGACTCATAATAACAAGTTTCCTTGTGATTTCATGAAAACATGATACTTTCATCACTTTTAGATGCATTTACAGCTTTTCTGCTGCCAAAAGACGTTTCAGCCTTAAAATACCCCAAAAGTGTCTTTTCTGACAGGAAATCATACTTTACATGAGTTTCTTCAAGTAAGGGCCTCTGGACTCATAATAACAAGTTTCCTTGTGTTTTCATGAAAACATGATACTTTCATCACTTTTAGATGCATTTACAGCTTTTCTGCTGCCAAAAGACGTTTCAGCCTTAAAATACCCCAAAAGTGTCTTTTCTGACAGGAAACCATACTTTACATGAGTTTCTTCAAGTAAAGGCCTCTGGACTCATAATAACAAGTTTCCTTGTGATTTCATGAAAACATGATACTTTCATCACTTTTAGATGCATTTACAGCTTTTCTGCTGCCAAAAGACGTTTCAGCCTTAAAATACCCCAAAAGTGTCTTTTCTGACATGAAATCATACTTTACATGAGTTTCTTCAAGTAAGGGCCTCTGGACTCATAATAACAAGTTTCCTTGTGTTTTCATGAAAACATGATACTTTCATCACTTTTAGATGCATTTACAGCTTTTCTGCTGCCAAAGACGTTTCAGCCT
>NW_026554251.1:0-29847 GCF_027596085.1 Anoplopoma fimbria | reverse complement strand
TATGCAACCTAACCTCAACTTGCTTTTCCATATCCTGACTATACATTACATTACATTACATTACAGTCATTTAGCAGACACTTTTATCCAAAGCGACTTACAATCAGTAGTATATTACATATCATTCACCCATTCACACACTGATGACCATGCAAGGTGCCACCATCAGACTCTAACTAACATTCATGCAACATCCAGTCCACACCGATGGCAAGCCTTGGGAGCAACTTGGGGTTAAGTGTCTTGCCCAAGGACACATCGACAGCTGAAGCCGGGTATCGAACCACCGACCCTCTGATTGGAGAACTACCTTACTCTCCACTACGCCACAGCCGCCTATAAACTGACAGTACAACAACAAAGTTTGGATAATATTAAATCAATTCAATACATTGACAGATGTTTTTTGCTTAGCCATTTGCCATTGCTGTACTAGGGCTGGGCAACTAAGTCCATGAAGGAAAAGCTGTTCCTTTGTTAGCCAGCGGCTCCATCGGTGGTAGAGGAGCCTGGCTGGGAAAAGTTCCTGTGTCAAATGATGCAGTCCCTGCTCTGCTGTGTTTAAGCCGCCGACAGCTGGTTTCAAGTGAGTCCGAGTAGATTGAAAGAAAAGGCACCTCAGTTGTGATGCACAGCTCACATCTTGCTTTCAATTTCCCAGTTAATCTCGTCCCATTATCCATCACCATCCAGACATTCTGGGTGTTTAATTAGCTATGCCCTGTCACAAGGACGTCTTTGGGGATATGTAGTGCTCTCCAGCTGAGCTCCACATAACAGTGTGATGCCACTGCAAATCTGAAGCATACTACTGGATCACAACGCATTTAAAGACACACTACTTATCATAGTCAGTTTATTAGTCAATAATGTTCTTTTGTGGATCTGGAGTCACACAAATTTGTAGTCTCCTTTTTTTATTATTTTTTTTACCTTTTTTTTTTAACAGGGAACAGACTAAACAAACTTGGGCCTTGGAGTTTCAAAGACTTGAGAGTTTAGATGATAGCTGTCAATCACGTAACCTCAATGTGTTCCATGATTGACGAAAAGTAGGCACATCCCAATCATGCTCTTTAGACCTGATCCTGATCCAAGTCCTTTAATATTTGGTATTTTCCAATAATGAGTCTAGTTGGTTTAATAGTTATATTTACCTTAGTGTTGATTAAATATGTAGGCGACATATTGGAATAACAGGTCTAGCCTTTTTTGTACACCTTATTCTTAAACTTGAATTATTGATATGCCTGAAAGTTCAACTACAAGCACGCCACTAGCAATTGTACAGGGATGCTTCTGATTCGAGCTTTTTCCCTCACAAATTATCTTTGCCTAAGTACAAGCTGCAGAGAACACATTAAACAGACAAGTTTACTTTTGGCCTGCCATCAAGTCGACCACAGAATTAGCAATAATTGGCATCAGCCAATATGACCCGCCATCATTTATCATTTGTCACTAGCAATAAAAATAAATTTAGAATGAAATGCTGATGCCTGAATGTGTTTTCCACTGATCTTTGCTAGTAAGAAAGAGAGAGGAGAGGTCGCAGATTCATTAGCTTCAGAGTTTAGTGAATCTATGTATTTTACCAATCTCAGAGGCGATTGCACTTATGTGCCCAAATCATTTTTAGAATAGAATCATCTTTTAGAATAGTATGTTGAAAAGGTTCAACTCACCAGTCTTTTCTGGATCCAGTCTCTCTTCAAAGGTGGTCTTTGGTGTCAAATGTGGATTTCCTTTTTGATCTTTCTCCGGTTGTTCACTGACTCCTGTTCGATGACCTTTGATCTCTTCACAGTGGATGCTGTGAGTGGTTTTGGTCTATCGTTTACGGACAGCTGATGTTGTCTGTTTCTGATTTCTTTACAGTACACTACGACCTTAAGATCCTGCCAGGGTCTTGGCAGGGAGGCTCTCATGGTAGAATGCCAGCAGTCAGACAGGGCTGGATGGTTTATGAATAGGCAGATGATAAACAAACACTTTCCTGGTAGTTGTTTGGTGAAAGTTACTGCACCACACTGTGCTGTTCTGATCAGGTGTCCAGGGGCCTTGGACTCATGGTTCAACAAATCATAAACAACAGCTCTCAAGTCTTCATTGACTTACACTCTTGATAGGTCAACTTCTGTTGAATTACCTGAGCTTTTGAGTCTACTTTAGTTTTCAGTTATTGAATGAGACATAAAATGACAGCCGGGATTTTCCTGACACGAAGAATGTGAAAATATTTGAAAACAAAGGCCTTTTTACATGAAAATTTCTCTCAACTATCAGTTGTTATGCTTAACTTCCCATCTTTTTCTGTCTCTCTGACTGGTATCTCCAACATGCGTTATGCAGCAGTCTTTCCCCTCTGCATTCCTTCCACCTTGTTGCCTCATTCTTCTCCTTCCCTCTTCACCTCTCTAACATGGGGTATAACTCCAACCTTTCTTTCCTTGACACCTATCTTTACGTTTCCCTGGAATGTGAGGAGATTTCCTGCTGGCTCAGGAGCAGCCGTAATGAGGACATCAGGAAGATGTGAGAGGTGTTTTGTTTTTAAAGGAGTGAAGAGAGTTAGCTCAGTCTCTACACTACACTGCTACACATTAAATCTTTTGGACTTTTATCTCTGTACATTGCATTTGCAGGTTCTCTGGTTAATATTTTGCACTTTCCTGCACAAAACTATACAGCTCTTTCATTTAAAACTGATATATCATGCATATTTTCCATGGCACGTTTTCTACTTTATAATTCCTTCCCAAAATGCACGTACCAATAATATACATCATTACATGTTAAAGAGTGAAGACTTGGTTTATGGTCAGGAAAGGGTTAGCATTAGGCTGGTAGCAGTTGAGTAAGTCTTAATGTAAGTCAATATAATGTCACCAAAAGTCATGAAAACACAACTTTGTGTGGATGTGTGTGGGAGTGTTTTGTGCTAGAGAATATATTTGTGTCTCTGTGATTAATGAGAAGGTTCTTTGGGTACTTCAGGCTGTATCTTCCAGGGAGGAGCACACACACACATGCACAAACGGAGCCAAGCTCTCCACAGCATAATATTGCCTTTTCTCAGGGAAAGCTCTGAGGTTGTGAGCCAGTAATGATGCTTGATAGTAATCCTCTCCTGGGTTTTATGCAATGCAGATTTGACCTAATCTGTGCATGCTCTAATGCACACAACCCTGATCTCCACACAAAATATGGGAACTGTGGGTAGGAGATGATTATAAAAAGATTGAAATGTGCATTTCAAACCATTGCAACAGCAGAACATTTTAATCAGGAAAACTGCAGTGCATTTAAACTGAGCCTTTCATCGTGAATTTAAAACCTTTTGTTTGGACTTGATTCTTTTCTATTTCTGATTTTAGATTATAGGTGGTTCAGAGAGTGAAGGTAAATTGTATAACATTTCCAAATGGTTGCCCTTCTATTGATTTTTGCCTTAGGTTTCTGATTTTATAATCAGTTTGCAGTATCACTAGGAAGCCAAATTTTCTATTTAAGGGGCAAAGTTCTCAATACTGCTGAAAAGAGCTGGAGTTCAGTTCCAAAGCATTACTTTTGTCTTTCTTGTTCACTTCAATTAAACACTTAACACTTAACCACAAGTTGCTCCCCAAGGCTTTGCTATCAGTGTAGGACTAGGTGAATGACATGTAGAGTTAAAGATTTTTGAGTGGTCCAAAGACTAGAAGGGCGCTATACAAGTACAAGTCCATTTAACATTTAACATATCACTGATATTTTCTTTTGCTTCAAGCGGCTTTACAATATGTACATCATGCTCTGACCTTGGACCCTGCATCGGATAAGAAAAACTCCCCAAACTTTAAGGGGGTGGGGGGAAGAAACTTCAGGGAGAGGTTTCTTAATTTTTACTGGAGTAAAGTAAAAATGTTTAGGTTAATAAGGCATAATTGGGTATCATCTGCAAAACAACCCCAGTTTATGGAGTTGCTTAGAATAATATTGCAAAGGAAGCATGCATAAGTTTAATAAAATTGGTCCAAGCACATAACCTTAGGGAACTCTGTGACTATATTTTTCATGTAGTTAGCCAACACCTCTGGGAGTGGGCTTTTAAAGAAAAAAGGTTTATTTACAGCTAATTTGAAGGACTGTGGTACCTGGCCTGTTAGTTTAAACATATTCATCATATCTAGTAAAGCTGGCTAACTAACGGTAAAGTTTCCTTTAGCAGCCTAGTCCAGATGTGGTCTAAGTGACAGATGGCTAAGATGTAAAAATCATAGAAGACAATTGGTGAAGGTAGATGGGAGAAAAGCAGTCTAAATATCAGGTTTTACCGCTGCTTTAAAGTTACTGTACTTGAGGATAAATCTGTATAGGTTGAGGGCAGGTGGTGATCAATTGTGTCTCTAATAGTTTTAGAGACACATTAAAGAAGCTCATAAAGTTGCTACCACTGAGGGCTATAATAATACATGTTTCAACAGAGCTGTGACTCCCTGGCTACAGTGCTTAAGGAAACCTAGGGTTGTTCTATATTCTTTCTATTAACGATGAGTAATCGCTAACTACAGTAGCCAACGACTGAGCTTCCATGGTGCGATTCACAATTTACTCAATTAACTAAGTCTCACCTCAAACACAGCAGATAAACTACATTTATTACATGTACCATTATCACTAAAGGAGACAGAGGACTAGCTATACATGTCATACACCGAGCAGGAGAGGGAGAGATGGAAGCCATCGCTAACTAGCAAGCGTAAGTACAATAGCTGACGTTAGCAAAACTTGTAAATGACTGTGGGATTTAGTGAGAGAGTTGCTAAAAGAGGGAGAGAGCTATGAATGCTTTGGTAGAACTAGCTAAGGTTTAAATGTATAGCTGGTAATTAGACGCTGTAATGATAAATTTTACACTGAGTTAAGCTAGAGCAGCTAAGGTACACTACCAGTAACAGATACACTGTCAATTAAGATTTGGCAAACGTTTATCGTAGCAGAAAACAATAAGTAATGCACTCAACCACCGTGGCCTGTATGCAACTTATTTGTTTTGTTATTTGTTTTTCTTTGTATGTATGGATTACTTGGGTTGTTACCGACATCTGGTGAAGATTTCATGTCAATAGCACCTTTAGAAATATATTTACTGAGAAAAATGGTGACGTGTTCAAAACTTATTTAACCCGCTGTGTGTGTGTGTGTGTGTGTGTGTGTGTGTGTGTGTGTGTGTGTGTGTGTGTGTGTGTGTGTGTGTGTGTGGCACTACTAGAGGTAGTTGAATCTTCAAACACAGCTTGTGTCTTCAAACACAGGCACTGTCATGAACATAACACTGAAAATACAAAATAGTGGGGAATTTTGAAAATACATGATCACAAAACTCATAAATCCTACTCATACTCTTCAATATCACTATAATAGTATAATAATAATAAATATCTCATCCTTATGACTTGAGTACCTCAAATCTTTAAGGGATCATTTATTTTACCTGGATTCTCTCCCAGGTGCACGTTGCTGTTTGACCTTTGGGGATTTTATTGAGAGGACGTTTGTGTGAGTTTCAAGCCCATTAAATGTACTAAATGCATCGCGCCTCTCTAGAAATAAGTGCAATGGTAATCAGCAGGGACAAAAGCGTTGCTTTTCTGGGACCAAACTCTTTCATGGTAAGTCAGGCAAATGCAGCGTCTGCAGAGTCTGACTCCTCTTTGTCATTCTGTCTCTCTGCTCCTCAATCCTCAGCAGAACAGACAGCAAATATAGAAAAAGGAAAGGGAGTAGAGAGCAAAAGGACAGAGATGCAGAGATGAAAGCAACGAGAAAAAGCGAGACAGACAGAATGTGTGTAGAATTCCTGTGAGATTTCATCCTTCACCGTTTCTACGATGCTTTGAAAGCTCTGCACAAGGGAAACATCTCAACGTAATGGGCTGTTGAATGGATTATCCATGCTTTCCTTTCACTACCTGCTGTCTGATCCCATCCCTCTTATTCTCTTGAGCTTCTTTAGTTTCTACCTCAGGCTAATGAATGGGACTGTGTGGTCTGGGAGGAGAGTTCATATATGACATTTTCTGAATGGCTGGATCAATTAAATTGGTGAATGGATGGTGACTTTGAAGACTTTGTTACAAAAACTGTAGGAATGTATCAGTTAAACTGGATGTTAATTAATGACACAAATTCACAAATTTAAAATGCGAAACTCAAGATGTGGAAGGATCTATGGCCTGATTCGTCAACGTAAGAGAATTTTGATGGCCTGGACAGACTTGTGAAAAAATAAATTTTAAACCAGTAAGAATAATTGGTGTTTTCTAATATAGTGCAGCCAGGTATTTTTAAAGAATAAGACTATGGTTGTCAACAAATCCCATGAAAAGACCAAAATGTGTTCATCAAAACATTCTGACTTCCTGTTCGTGGCTCTCTGCTAACTGTTATATGCTGCTGGAAGCCGTCCTATGCTCGGAGGATAAGCTGTTTACTGCTGCTTGTGTTTTTCTCGTGGTTGAGGCACACAAGTCATTACAACGTCAACCCATTTCACTCAGACGGCGGCCTCTGCTCTGTGACTACCTCCGCTACCTGCTCAGCATCGGCACAACTCTGTCTCATATTCAGTCTCCAACCCTTTCATATCTGTGAGGGCTCTGCTCTGTTATACAATATTTAAAATAGAATTTTGTGTGTTCACAGTAACAATGAAGGAGGTGAGCATTTAAAAGGCCACAAAAGACAGCTAATTTGTGCATAAAGCACTTCTGACTGGAGGACAGCGTTGACTTAAGCCCAGAGAAAAAGTCTGACTGATCTTCTGTATGTCTCTGTGTCCCTCAGTCACCTGTCTGGCTCCAGATTCAGGGACCTCCACCACATCTGCAGCCCCTTCATCAAACGAGCCTGCCTCATCTCTGGCTATGTGAGTTTTTAAAACATTAACATTAAAAGTACCATACTGGTGGCTCCGCATGCAAGTCAATTGCCTACCAATTGTAAAACTTACCATGACTGTTGGCAATTTCCAAAGTAAAACACAGATGTTAAGATTGATACATAGTGGTATATGGTTTTTCTACAGTTTGGTTTATACTTTTGGGGAGTTGCATTATTATTGCATGTGAATACAGTTGAAAATTCTGACTGGTTAGAAAAAACGTTTGCTAATTATTACATTGAAATGTTGTATTACTCTTTTCATCTTATGTATAATAATACTTATATTTGCTTCCATTTTTCGTTGTTTATTGTATTGGTACACTGTAAATAGTCAACTCGAGGCCATTTAGCTGTCATAAACATAGCTCCTCTTAGTGTGTTTGAAGTGGGGTTGTATGAGGTACTTTTCCATAGTCAATGTATTACTGAATGTAGATGATAGACTAGTTTAGAGAAACGGGAAGGACTACCAAGAGGAGAGCAAAGTAATATACCGCTGTGGACAGCTAATTTGGCAATTGTGGGCCTATGTTGCCTGTTTAGAGACAAGTTGAGGAAAGAGTATTGAAAAGTTTGAAAGATGGGGGTATTGGATATTCTATATGGCTTTGAAAGTTATACTTCAACATGGATACAATGACCAGACTACGGTTTCCAACTAAGGAAAGAGTGAGCAGATAATGGAATTTTCCACCGTACTCGGCTTTCAAATTAAAGCTGGGATGGGTAAACATTTTTTGTTATGTCTGTCTAAATCCTGACCGCAATCAATAATTAGAATGCTCTGACAAAAACAACAAAAAAACAGGTATCTGTGGCTGTTTATAATAGCCTGTCCAATAATTTCATTGGGCAAGTACTAATAGTAGCCATGCAGGTCGTTCATAATGATAATTCTGGGGTGGTGGCTTTAAAGCGAGACCTGAATGGACGTGCTGTCAGTGTTGTTGACTTGGCGAATCTCTTGCTAAAAGTGACTTTAAAGCTAGTGCTGCGAGCTACTTTCAATGAAAAAAGAATTGTCAATATTAGCTTGTGTTCCCGTCTCTGTCTTCCTCGTGTGTCCCACCCACCAGAACTCCAGCCTGCTACTGCTTAAAAGGATTAGGATAATTAGCAACACGTTGTGCCAATTAAACTCACCATGGCACTGTTTCCCTGATTCACTCCCACACATCGCTCCCCTGCAACTGAGCACAGACCATGCCAACTGCCACGGGATGATTTTTTCTAAATCTAGCGTACTCTTCCTCGTTTCCCCCTAATCGTAACTTTGACGTGTGGGATATTTGACTCTAATATAAAGGGTAAAATAATTCTAACTATACATTCGGACATCAGCACAAATGGGGAAATGGCATTATAATTTGTAATTTTTAACACAGACATTTTCAGTAAAATAGATGCACCAGCGCAGGTGCAGTGTTGTCACGTGCAGCATTGTCAGGATCTGGTTCTTTTTCCAATATTTCAATATCACTAATGTTAAAAATGTATTATTTTGGTGGAACGTTTTGCTGTTTGTAATCAATACTTATAACATTTAAAAAGTAGTTGCAATCGATGGCTGCCAAAGCAAAGAATTGGTTGCAAATTTCTCAAAATGGTTGACAATGGCAAGCTGGCAACCCTTACTGTCAAGCCCTGAATTTGTTATTGTTTTTTATTTGTATCAGTTGTCAAAAAATAGACAATTTTCGACTAATTAAATGTGAACTCCTCTTCTCACCATTCTAGAATAAATTTCAGGCACAGAACTTGTCCTTGTAACTGTACTCATATGTTCCCCCTTCCTCCTCCAGGTGGTGATCATCATGTCAGTTAGGCTGTGGCTGATGGGGGATCCATGCCCCTCTTCTCTGAACAGGACAACCCTGCCTCCTTCTCACCACACCTGCTCACCAGGTCAGTGACACATAAACACACACACACACACACACACACACACACAAAAAAAAAAGCAAAGCAACGGATGAGAAGACAGCTTATATTTTAACTGAATTCAAATTCACCTCTTTTTGAGATATCTTTGCTTATTAATTATTATATACTGAGCCATACATAATCAATGACACTTTACCATCGGCCTTTAAGTGTATTTGGCTTTCAGGAGTAAGTAAGAAGATGGAGTTTTGCCTTAAACAACTAAGAATTTATTATTACAGATTACTATCTAATTTTGTTGTTTTTACACCGGAAGTGTCAATAATAATTTAATAATAGACATGGCAGATTTGGAAATGTTATTAGCTGACAATCATGCTTACACTAATATTGATAACTTATGCAATTATTGCAAATAACTGAACTTTCTCCATTAATAAAGAGTTCGTGTGACTTCAAGAGCAGTTCATAGTAAGTGTCAGGATTTCTAGCAAATATTTAGTGAATTGAGCAGAATATAGCAAATATGAAGCAAATGCAGGGCAATGAAAATGTAGTCATTAGCAGATGACAAATATGCAAGTATCTATCAGATTAAGATGAAAATGAATCACCCTCCGGAGCAATATAAAATAATAAAAAACAAAGGAATATGAAAATTGCTGGCAAGATCTGAATGAATTGAGATGATCCGGATGACATGATTGAATGCCATGGTTGCTATGACCAGAAGACCAGATCAATTCAGAGGGAGGAGTGAACAGCGGGTAGCCCTGCAGCCGAAACACCACCAGCACATCATATGCACATTTATAGAGAATCTGTGCAATTGTGCCAATTACAAAGCGAGCACTTTCAATGACGTTCACATAACGGATCGTGATGATGATCTTCTGAGGAAGATGAACACGTCATGCTTTACAACCTATCTTGAAGAGGAGTGCTCTTGTCGAGGCTGTTGCCAGATTGAGGCTGCTAAGATGCGATTGTGTTTCCAATGTGTCCCGCCCTATGAGGTAGGCGGCCCCTGTGCTGACTTGCTTTATCTGTGAAAACTGCAAAATCCGTAAAAACTACATTCAAGATCTTACAGGTGCAAAAATACTTTCGCCAAACTGGTTCCCCAACATTATACCAACAATGCCGTCTTACAGTCGTCCGCTTTTCAACAGACAGACCTGTGGTCAGTTTATAGTGCTTATACAACTATCTTAAAATATTTAGTTTAAAACAAAGTTGTTTAGCATATCTAACTTTTTTATTTTGATGATCAGTTTTTTTTGTTATGTTGCATTTTGCACAATAATATTTGTTTACATTGTGCAGCTGTTTCATGCATTCTGTTTCTGTATATATAATGTATATTGTATTAATTTGGGAGGCCAAGCAAACCATATACAAGTTAAGCGATCAGTGTATACATGATTTTCAAATGCCTTTTGTTTTTCCTGTTCCGATGGGAGGGTCCTGGTACAAAGGATGTTGTATGCATTTGTATAGTTTGTAAAGCCCTCTAAGGCAAATTTGTGATTTTGGGCTACACAAATAAATTTAATTTAAATTCCTGCTAAACAAATGAAATTTCCTATCAGCTGTACTGTGTTTTTACTAATAATTAGCATATATTAGCATGCTGTCCCGCTGAACTAATATGGTAAGCACAATGTGCTATGCCACTACAATACAGCCTGGCATAGCCACTAGGATAGCTGTAGACTCTTTAGTCTTGTGTTTCTGTGTTGTTGTTCCAGTCACATTTGTACCTAAAGGTGGCTATGGCTCACGAGTTAGACAGATTGACCACTAATCAAAAGGTTGGAGGTTTGAACCATATTAAAGGGATTCTCCAATCGAAACATCATTTTAACAATTTTCACTTTTTTGGCACTGTTAGGGAAAGAAAGATTTTCTGAAGATATGTATATATTTCTTCCTTTTCTTTACCAGATGTGTTTATTGGATCCAAATAAGAATGAAAATGAGGTGTGTGTGTGTGTGTGTGTGTGTGTGTGTGTGTGTGTGTGTGTGTGTGTGTGTGTGTGTGTGTGTGTGTGTGTGTGTGTGTGTGTGTGTGTGTGTGTGTGTGTGTGTGTGTGTGTGTGCTAAACCAAAATGTGTGTGTTAATTACGGTGAAACTGTTTTCTAAAATCCATGTGGCCTGACGTGACACCGGTGACAGTAATCAACTGGTATACCGCTTCGCCATCGTCTGTGAGACAGCATATCATTGAATCAGTCAATAGCACAGCATCAGATAAAAAAAGCTCTTTTCTCCCTCGGCCACCTGGGAAATTTATAACGGATTCTCATAAGCCTCTCTCTGTCCCTGCAGCTCACCTTCATTTTTGTCTCATTATTTCAACTCCCTGTTGTCTGGCTGAGCCTCCAGTATTCCCTCATCACCTCTCTGTGTGTCTGTCTGTCAGTGTGTCCTTGCTCCATCCATCCTGCTCTAGTCCTGGCCGTTCGACATTTACAGTGTGCAGGTAAAAAAATGAAATGGCTTTTTAATGTTGATCATGAGGTCCCAGCTTTCTCCAGGACTTGTTCTGGGGCCTCTACTATTCAACCTGTATACTTTTTATATGCTAGATCATTCAAGACAGTAAGATTCATATAACTTTGCAGATGACACAGATTTACTTAGCTCTCTCACTGAATTGTCATGATGCCCACTGTGCCATTAGCCTGCTTAGAACAAGTCAACAATTAAAGACAATACAGAAAATATAGCCATTATGGCACATTCTTTTTTTTTTACAGACCGCTCTAGATCTGTGATTTGTACGGATCCCTCCTCGCGGTTCAGAACGCATTTGAACTGTGGATTAATCACACAGTTTAACCACCATAGTGTGAAGTAAGTTTTAATGAAAATCGTTATCCGCTAACACTAGTGAGAAAATATGCGATCAGAAATGTGCATTAATGCTCTCTAGTAGCCGATCCCTAATAATGTAGAAAGTGAACAACAAATCCGTGTTTACAGGAGGAGAGCTGTTAACGGTTGCAGCACTGCTAATGGCTAATGTAATGGCTAAAGTAGAGAGGTTCCATTCAGTTACATTATGACCTGTTCAGGCACTTTTCAGTAAAAAATTGTTTTGGGCGAAGGTAAATCATAATGTTATCATGAAGTGTTCAAATGTAATCTTGTCATCTGTAAATTTGGTGAGAAATACAGTTGTTTGGCGGAGATGTTTTAACAGTAATTTAAATTAATATTAGAGAAGGAATTATGACCTTTCAACCTTAGTTCAAGCAGCCTATAATACATCATTAAAATTAAATTCTATCTACTTAGGTTTTCGATGGTTTGCTATCTTCATAGCTTGTATAGATATTTGGGACCCTGGTGGGAAAAATAAATGTGTAGCCTGATATACCAGCTGCATTAACAAAACAAAACAACACAACAAAAACAATTTGTATGTGCCAATAGGGATCATTGACGATCGGCAGTTGGTATCTGCGGCAAAAATGGGATCAGGACACATCTAAAAACTTAATTTGCTCTCTTTTTTCTTTAGTTCTGGTACGATAAGATCTGTGACTTAAATCAGTGTATAATCATTGTTTTATTTCCGGATGATTTATTTGATTCATGTGTTACATTTACCCCTGAATCTTTGATGTATTCGATTTAATGTTTATTTTCATTAATATTATGTTTCTCAATTTCCTTTTTACGATTTTTACACTTTATAGAGCCACATTCTGTCCCATATATGGGAGTATCAGTTAGTGTTATCCAGCTCTGCTCTGATTGGCCTAGTCTAAGAGCAGATGGACTCTCTATGATGCAGATTAATAATAATAATAATAATAATAATCAATCCTTTATTAGTCCCACAATGGGGAAATTATTTCTCTGCATTTAACCCATCCCGGAGGAGCAGTGGGCTGCAATGAAGCGCCCGGGGAGCAACTTGGGGTTAGGTGTCTTACTCAAGGACACCTCGGCATGTTGCTGGTAGAGGGGTTTGAACCACCAACCTTGTGGTTACGGGACAAGCGCTCTACCTCATGTGCCACAGCCGCCCCCCATTACAACCACTTAACTGATAAATGTGTTTGTGCAAAATAATGATATTGCTTGTTCTGCTTTGAGATGTCTATTTGATAACGCATGACAAAAGTACCTGTGAGATGGAACAATTTTCAGTTGAATTAGATATCCTGGAAGAAATCAGTTTGCTCATCTTTTTGCCTTCAGTTTATTTTTAATCAAGCACCTGTAGCCGTTTTCTGGCTATGCTCTATCTTATGCTTATTCTGGTTCCGATGTTGGTTTCCCCTCTAGATAAATGAGCTTAACAGAACATGTTTATTGTCTAAATGTATCAGACCAGGCACCCTGGTTGCATTTTTGAAAAAGAGCAGACTTTTTTATCCTACAACTCTGTTTCCTGTTGTCTAGTTGTGACTAAAATCAGTCAGGTTTTAAGAATATTTTTTGGTCTTTTGTGGCTTTATTTGATAGCCAGTACAGGGGTAGGGGAGGGTAAGACATGCAGCAAAGGGGTGTGGGTCGGATTCAAACCCTCACAGTATAAAACACTCATCCTTGGAGACTCAAACAAGACAAAAATGTTGATGCTTTTTATTTAAATAAATTAAAAAAACTCCTCCAAGCCATTTTGCTCATTTGACATATTTGCTTCATTGTATTGCTGCAAGCATGTGTGTGTGAAGAGGTATTGAACAGCTGAGAGCGCTGCCTCCCACCTGAAGCCTAGATCCTCTTCCCATCACATGAGGCTCAGGAGAGCAGAACAGCCTGGCGCCACCAGACAACTGATTAATTTTCTCCTGCTTCTTGATCCCTCACTCCTTTTTCCCCTCTACCCTCTGTTTCTTCTCTTGTATGTGAGCCTCGGTCAGTGTGAGAGTGTATGTATGCAGGCGCTCATGTGTGTGTAGGTGTGTGATTATTTGTGGTTAAAAGGCCTAGACCCATCAGAAGGACTGCTGGTGGAGAACATTCTGCTGTCAGCGGCACCTTGGAGGGCTGCCTTGGGGTGTGTGCGTTTGTGTGTGCGTGAGAGCGCAAGACAAACTCTGCAAGTCTCTTTATGCCTATTGACACAAGCCTGTGTTTATTTCACATTATTATTCTCTCCAACCGTAAATAATAAATGGTAAATGGACTGTACATGTATAGCGCTTTTTTGTCTCCGACCACTCAAAGCACTTTATCACTTCATGTCATCATTCACTCATTAACACCCATTCATACACTGATGACAGGGGCTACAATGCAAGGTGCCATGATTATCTAAGTATTCATACCCATTCATACACCGATGGCACAAGTCTTGCCTATTTCACATGGACTAGACACAGTCTAGTCTAGACACATTCGCCCCCATCAATCTGTTTAATAGCCAATCTGAACAGAAGTTAGAGGAGCACAGGGAGACGGCCGAGGGATCGGGAAGAGGGAGGAGCAGCACTCCTTTTTGTCTGTCTGACATGTTTTAATCATTATGCCCTCTGGTTCCAGCCCGTCAGCAGGTGGTTTCTCAGCCTTGTTGAGCTTCATGCTCTTCTGCTAAATTGTCGTGGAGGAAATCAATACCTAGCCTGCAGCAGGTCTTCACAGCCTTACCATTTAGAATTAAATTATTTTCCCATTTACATTATGATAAAAAAGGAATCGCT
Organism: Anoplopoma fimbria; assembly: GCF_027596085.1. Taxonomy (NCBI): domain Eukaryota; kingdom Metazoa; phylum Chordata; class Actinopteri; order Perciformes; family Anoplopomatidae; genus Anoplopoma; species Anoplopoma fimbria. The sequence continues at coordinate 15,371 of NW_026554251.1, read as the reverse complement.
GGCTGGATCATATCAAGAAGCAATGTTTTTTTAGAGCGAATGAAGCTCTGCAATTATGAAACACGCCGGGGCACAGGAAAGGGGTAGGGATGGACTGGGGAGTGTACAGAGTGATGGACTATGACTTCAGAGTCCTGGGTTCACATCCTTACTTAGGGTTAGGTTTAGGCACCGAAAGCACTTTGGTTAGGTTTTTGTTTTTTTAATTGGGGTTTGTGGGGTGAACCCTTTTGGTGCACAGGCCTACTGACAATGGCAGTTATGGATTTCAGGGAAGGTAACTCAAACCACACCTACACTCTGGGTGTTGTTGTTTCTCAGACTAAAGACGGAGCTCTACAGGAGAGAATATCTGGTGGGGAAGAGGCTTTCTGGATTAAACCAGACCGAGAACCATCCCTATACCTAACCCAGTACTGTTGGTGCCTGAACATAGCCATAACAACTTTAATAATGCTGTAATCACTACAAGCAGGTTGGTTACTTTTAGCAGTCTGTGTGTGGTAACTCAAAGTGCTTTTTACATTCCATATCATCATTCACCCATTCACACCCATTCATACACTGATAAGGTGTCACCTGACCATCATGACTCTAACTCTAACTAACATTCATACACATTCATACACCGCAGGAACAGCCTGCAGGAACAGTTCCTGCGGGAGCAATTTGGGGTTAAGTGTTGTGTGTGTGTGTGTGTGTGTCCGTGTGTTGTGTTGTGTGTGTGTAGGGGCTTGCTCATGCTCCTTCTCTTTCTGCCCCTTACTCATTCCACCTCCTTCCTCCGACCAGGTGCAGTTCTATCCGACCCTGTGCCAGCTGTCTTAACTAAACAGGGAGCTGCCACACTGTAGACAGATCAATACTCTAGACAGCCATGCAGGTCTTGTACCCACTGAGAGACATGTAGAGAAAGGGAGAAGACAAAAACAGCCACAGAAAAGCAAACTAGTTAGAAGCATATCGATCGATGACATGACTCAGCAACATTTTTATCATTCAGTACACTGACTTGGCACATTGGGCTCTAAATGTCAGGCTAGAGAATTATTCCATATCAATATTCAACCTCCTTTTCATTTTAAACTCAGGTAGTTTAGTATTGAGATAAAGAGGATTATTAAAATGATTGATTGTAACTCTAGTTGTTTTTGATTATTGTTCACTGTGTGATTCAATTTTTATCTATTTTCTTTCAACCCTCTACGTGCCTCACATCCACCTTCTCTCTTTCTCCTCATCCTCCATATCTCTATCCCCTCCCCTCAGGATTTTGACCTATTCTTACCTACTGTCTTTCAATGCTTGGCTGCTGCTGGCCCCCGTCATGCTGTGTTACGACTGGCAGGTGGGCAGCATTCCCCTGGTGGAGTCCCTGTGTGACATGCGCCTCGGGGCCACCGCGCTGCTGGCCGTCGTGATGGTTGCTCTAATCCTCCACTGCGTCTTCTCACTGCAGGTAAGAGAAAGAAAATGATAAGTAGATGGGAAGGGCCTAAGAATGCAATTCCCATGAACTCTGTTGCCTCCTGATGCCCTCTGTCCTCCTCGCATCATGTAACTAATATAACTACATCATTTGAAGAGGTGTAAACCTCGTAACATTGTTCACATAAAAACCCCATGGTTACATCACAAAGGAGTGTCAGTTAAAAACTCGGCATTTTCCATTAAATCTCAAGCAGTGCATCTATCAGTCATTGCAAATACCCTAAAATTAGACATTATAGAACACAGAGAAGAATAAGTATCAATCAATTTTGGGGAAATGTTGAGCTTCGCATTTTATTTGAAATGGGTTAAATTGTTTCAGTCTAATTATCTACCTCCCACACTTAAGTCCCGGGTAAGATACACCAACAGCTTCTGAACAAAATGCCATGAAATTAGACATTCAGATAGATGGATATTCAGGGCCTCACAGTTTGAACACAAGGCTTACTAACTCCCTGACCTTATGTCTGGCACCACTATCAGGCCGAAGTTTCAACGTGATAAACAATTTGTTCATGACAGTGGTTCTTGACAAGTAAGTGCTACCTGATAACTATCCACTTGACATCCATGGAATTTGCAGTGGATATTCATGGTCCCAAGTCATTGTTTTTTTTAATGTTCCAATGAACTCTCCTCTAGTAACACCTTCAGGACAAAACCTTCAGGATGAAAATTGGAAGATCTGATTTGATCATCTTAATGGGACTGAAGACACAACCCCGCATCAACGCAGTCCCTTCAATATCATTTATTAAATTAGTTAATTCTTCTTCCTCCGCTGTTGGATTAAGTCTTTAATTTCCCATTATATCCTAATATGTAAGGCAAATTGCATAAGCATAGGGAAAAATCAGGAAATGCCGACCAGAATATGTGCAGACCCCACAGTATCATTTCTGGCGCCTGGGTCTGCCATCCACTGGTTGCAACACAGCCAAAATCCAAGATGGTGATGGCCAAAATGCTGAATAGGTGACGCTACAACAACTACGTCCACTTCTTATATACAGTCTATGGTCTCCTCCAGTCAGGGATGGTATAACTAGCTGTCGATGAGCCTGTCCACAGCAGAACAAACCTCTGATTGGTGTGACACTAGTAAGAGACACGTCTCTTGGTCTCATAACTGATAATGAGCATGACCTCTGAACCCGCGAGGGCCTTCTGTCTCAGCCTGTTTAAGGCATGTCTGTTCAAATAGACACAGAGGGAGGTACGGTAGAGACTGTATGCTATGAAAGATGAATAGCCTCAGATACTGGCTCTCTAGGAATTAATTTATTCAAAAATGTAATATGTATTTCTTCTCTCTCTCTCTCTCTCTCTCTCTCTCTCTGCAGAGACAGGAGAGCAGACAGGTGTTGGTTGGAATGTTGTTTCTGGTCTTCCCCTTCATTCCTGCCAGTAACCTTTTCTTCAGGGTGGGATTTGTTGTAGCGGAGAGGGTTCTCTACATGCCAAGGTGAGTGTGTGTGTGTGTGTTTGTGTTAATATGCGCGTGTACCAGTATTGATACAGTACCAGTCAAAAGTTTGGACACACCTTCTCATTCAACTACTTTTAAGAATATAAAATATAAAACATATTCTGGTTTGTTGAGCATTTGTTTGTTTACCACATAATTCCATATGTGTTCCTTCATAGTTTGGATGTCTTCAATATTAATCTACAATGTAGAAAAAAATAATAAAAAAATAAAGAAAAACCATTGAATGAGAAGGTGTGTCCAAACTTTTGACTGGTACTGTATATTTAATGTGTATGATTTCAACTCTCACTCTTCTATATAGAGTTAGTGCTGTAAATTAATTTATCCATCTTGTAGGCTCTGATCAGGATCGATATACATTGTGCAACACAAATATATATTTTTCTTAAGTATTTATCTCCGATTAAGACCCTTCTATTCTTAAAACAAGACGGGATAGACAACTAGTTTTCAAATGTTGTCTGCCGTGGACACTTCTCCTATTATATATATATATTTTAGTATATTTTATTATATAAAAACATAACATAGATAAATCATATTACAGTGCAGGAAGAGGCAGAAAGCTCTCTGGGCTTATTTGAAGCCTCCACCTATATCAGTGGTTCTCAACCTTTTTTCAGTGATGTACCCCCTGTGAAATACTTTTTTAGCCAAGTACCCCCTAACCAGCGCAAAGCATTTGTTGGTTGAAAAAAAGATGTAATACTAAGCGCTCTGCCATCAGTGTCTGATTTATTAAACTGTCAACACTGACGATTGCATTGTTGCATTCAATTCAGTTTATGAACTTACACTTATATTTTATTGAATATTTATTAAATAACAATTTTTAAAGGATTTCTGAATGGATGCTAATTTTAAATATATTTTTTAAAAATCTCACGTACCCCCTGGAGTGCCTTCACGTACCCCCAGGGGTACACGTACCCCCATTTGAGAACCACTGACCTACGTATATAATATAAAAATGTCACAATACTATAACGAATACATAAAGAATATACACAAGATATGATATACAATACATTATAAATAACAAAAAAGAAAGTGTGTGTGTACAACATTTCTTGTTTATTGTGACAGTGTAAGAAAAGTTTATACTGCATTTTTATAACCTGAGAGCATTCATTGACCTATCTGACATGCATACAAATGTATGTAGCCCAATCTGACACAGATTACAATAAAGATTTGAGTGGAACCATTAGTGCCATCCCATTACCATTGGGTAGTTAATTATTAAAAGGATTTGGGTGTGAGGTCAAATGCGGGCGGGGTCAGTGGATTTATTATCAAAGACAGTCGAGACAAAATCTCTGATCAAGGCACTGCCAGTCATTCTAATGAAGATTATTTTAAACATTTGAAACATGATTTTTACAACTTTAATCTCAATCTTATACCATTTATTAGAAAAAAAAAGATTGGTTACAGTTTGAAAGCTGAGATTTGGAAACAAAGTAACATCACTAAAACTCCATGTTTGAGAGAAAACGGTGACAAACAGTAAAATTATTATACAAATTGTCTGTTGAACTTGAGTTTGAACTTTTTGTAATTGTGTTTACAGATTTCCTGCAATGATGGGTTTATTTCTGATATTTATTATGCGTTCCACTTTTGGTTTGATCTCCTGATAATGTAGTTGAGATAATCTGGATTTAAAACCTGGGTACAATGTTATCACTGTAGTAACCAACTGGAAATTGTCCATTTAAAGTAAACTAAAATAAACACAATTAAAGAGATATGATTTAAACTGTGAATAGTCATGAAAAGCATGTCTGGATCAGTTGTACTTGTCTTAGTCACTAATGATATTAAGTGTTCAGTAATTTGGGATATAAATCGTTTGAAAGAGGTAATGAGGTGACGATCAATCGCCTGGCATTAGGTCCAGAGAGTACTGTGTCTTTGAAAATGAAGTGTGAGGTTTGGATTAAATGCAGCAGAATGCCATGGAGGCCTGCCAACTCTCACGCTTTTCTCTCTGTGACTCACGCAATTAACACGTTTCACATGCTCTCACACCACACGTCCATTTTCTAAAGCAGTCAAAAAGAAATGTTTAACTGATATGTCCTTTTAAACTATATATCTATAACTGGAAACATAAATGTGTGCGGCAATGTTTAGAATAAACAGCTGACAAATCTGACACTGGAAATAATAGGCTATAAAAGCAGGATAAACAGTGATGATCCATATAATTGAGGATAATTAAACCTGCAACAGGCAAATTTCTTTAATTCAGAAGAGTAGGGCTTTTTGCTATGTTTTATTATTATTTTATGTTCAGACTTTCTTTAATGAAATATATTTGTTGGAACTTAGATAGTGTTTATGTTTTATTGCTCTTTGAATCAGACTAGTATATGGCCATTTAAAACATATGTCCAGTAGTGTTCTTCATGACCAGAATTTGGGAATATTAACAGCTATATTGACCGTAAAAAAAAAAACAGTCTAGTGTAAACCTGGACCGGCAGGCCAAGGGTGTGGGGCATCCATGATGCTTGGTGATCAAAAGCAGTCAAAGTTGGAAGTTGATGTGGCGTATGTGTGCATATCAGATTACATGCAGAGGCAGGTGTGACATATGTTGAATTAAATCAGGTGTAGTGTACATCACACACATAGGCACACGCTCTGTCAATTCACGTAAACGCCTATATAACACAACCCCCACCAGCGCTACACCTACCTCACATGTATGTAACGCCTGTGTCTCCATTGTGAGTCCCCATTGTTGGTGTGGAGAGGATAGCAAGCTAACACGCTATACAGGAATGTATAATGCCTGCTCTTTACTATGTTTTTGCATTGTCATTGTAAGCATGTTAGCATGCTGACATACCTACTATTCCTATGCTGCCAACCCTCACACATTGACCGTAACACTCATGCAATTGACACTTTTCACAAAATGTCACGCCAAATGCCCCTTTTCTCATGCAGAGAATAACTAATTTATAACCTATAACATATGAATGAGGATATTTAAACCTTTAACAAGTGCAGCTGCTTACTCTGTCAAAAAGAAAAGTGAGGTATAAAAAATAACTGATTGCCACCAAGGCTACTGAGTGGTTTATCCTCAGAATCAGCAACTGTGTCTTCTTTCTCTGCACAGTGTTTCCTTTTATCTCTTTACCTGCATAAATCTGCTGTTAGCCATCAAGACGACACCGTGGGCCTGTGAACCCAGCGGCTAGCCCAGATCACTGTCGGGCTCAATTTAAACATGCTGTTGTGCAACCCTTGTTAAAAAAACCTGGACTTGATCCTACTGTTTTGTCTAATTTCAGACCTATCTCCAAACTGTCTTTTCTGTCAAAAGTCCTGGAAAAGATTGTTCACTGTCAGCTCATGGACTTTATAAATGGACAGAACATTATAGAGATTTTCCAATCTGGTTTTAAAACATTACACAGCACCGAATCAGCGCTGCTTAGAGTTTTTAATGATATATTTTAGCTACTGACTCTGACCATAGTGTTGTCCTTGTGCTCCTAGATTTGACTGCAGCCTTCGACACAGTAGACCATGACATCCTCATTGCTCGTCTGGAGCAGTGGGTGGGTGTCAGAGGCACAGCATTACAATGGTTCAGGTCTTATTTAACCCAGCGGTTTTTCTGTGTTAGCCTTGCTGAGCATGTGTCCTCCACTGTCCCGCTATTACATGGGGTTCCGCAGGGTTCGGTGCTTGGCCCCCTTTTATTTTCCCTTTATTTACTCCCACTTGGCTCAATTCTTAGGAAGCATGGTATTTCTTTTCATTGCTATGCTGATGACAGCCAGATTTATGTTCCTCTTAGAAAGTCAGAAGCGTACAGCATTAAGCCTTTGTTAGACTGCCTGCAAGACATTAAAGCTTGGATGTCCCTAAACTTTTTAAATTTTAATGAAAAAAAGACAGAGGTTATGGTTTTCAGTGGCTCTGGTGTGTCCCCCCTGGTTGACCTAGGCTACCTGGAACAGTTCCGTAGGCCAATCTTAAATAACCTGGGGGTTAAGGTGGACACTGACCTCAAATTTGACACCCAGGTAAAAGCTGTGGTGAAGTCCAGCTTCTTCCAGCTAAGGCAGCTGGCAAAAATTAAACCAATGCTTCAGAGACAGCATTTTGAAACAGTAATCCATGCGTTTGTGACCACCCGGCTGGACTACTGTAATGCACTTTACATGGGGATTAGTGAGGCCTCCATTGCCCGCCTCCAATTAGTTCAAAATGCCGCAGCTCGTCTCTTGACTAACACTAGAAAGTACGACCACATTACACCTATTCTGGCTTCATTGCACTGGCTACCTGTACGTTTTAGGATTCATTTTAAAATACTTTTATTTGCGTTTAAAGCCTTAAATGGCCTTGCCCCACCATACCTCTCCGAGCTGCTAAAACCCTACACTCCTAGCCGTTCTCTTAGGTCAGCTGACCAGCTGTTTTTGGCCACACCCCGTACCAGGCTAAAACACAGAGGAGAACGTGCCTTTGCGGTAGCAGCCCCAAAATTGTGGAACACTTTGCCACTCCATATTAGACAAACTACATCCCTGTGTCTCTTTAAAACCTTGGTAAAAACGCACCTTTTTTATTTGGCCTTTGGACACTAGATGGCGTGTTGATGTGATGTAGAAGTGTTGGGTGGGTCATGTGTTTTTACTTATTTTATACTTATTTTATCTCTTTTTCTGTGTGCAGCACTTTGGAAACCCTTGTGTTTGTTTAAACTGTGCTATATAAATAAAGTGGATTGGATTGGACTGTCAAGTGCACCTTGCCAAGTATGTTAAAAGCGTGCCACATGCACTTTCGGTGATTTCTGGGCTAGGCCCCTGTGGAGCAGTTGGCCACACGGTGGGATCAGAAAGATCGCATTTTAGCTTTCAACGTCATGACGCACTCTCCAAAATAACACGCCTCTTCCAGTGCAGAATAACGTGATAACATTGCACTTCTGTCCGTCCTGGGAGAAGGACGGTAGGTTTTTTGGGGGGAGTTTTTTCTGTGCCGATGTGATGGTCCTGGTATAGAGGATGTCGTATGTGTACAGATTATAAAGCCCTCTGATGCAAATTTGTGATTTTGGGCTATACAAAATAAATGTAATTAAATAACATTGAAATGAATAGAACAACAGTTCACATAATCATGGAGCAACGAATTAGATTTTGACAAAACATGATTTTGATCATAACTCGAGTTGCTAATTATGACAATTTCACAGTAATGTCTAATAGGATAAAATGATGAAGTGATGACATTTCGGACAGACATGGATGTAAACTGCTACTTGATTGGTTGAAGGAGCCAAAAAACTGCGAGGCAGTAATCCTACTTACCATGTAATTTAAGTCAAATGATATGGCAAAAAATGGTGAGATGTTGTGTTTTTATGGGAAGCAACAGCACCCACCCATGTTTAGAATGTGTGCACCCATGGGACCTGGAGTGATTTAGGTGAAAGGCACCACCAGGGTGTGTAACGTTATGTCACAATGTTTTGAGGAGGCTGTGTTGAGCGATGACAGTGACTGTAAGAGGATGTAGGACGGCTGTAATGAATAACACTTTTTTTGTCTCTCACCCTCCTGTCTCCCCTCACTTACATCCTCCCTCCTCCTCCTCTCCTCTTCTAGTATGGGTTATTGTATCCTGGTGGCTCATGGCCTAGGTCGACTTTGTTCGGCGGTGGGCCGTTGGGGAACCACAGTCCTCAGTGTCTCCATGCTGCTGCTTCTCCTGCTCTTCTCCTGGAAGACCGTCCAGCAGAACCATGTCTGGCTCTCCAGGGAGGCGCTCTTCCGGTAAGGAGAGATAGTGTGTGGGGGTGTGTGTGTGGGTGTGGGTGTGGGTTTGGGCATCTTTTACCATCCTGTGGGGACATAAATCTGATTACATAGGTACCATGTCGTGAATTGTCTTTTTTGGGAGGAACAAAATGAGGACCATTTCATGCACGTAAGCCTGAAGTCCCCATATTGTAATCATTTTTGGGATGAAGTCTTGGTTTAAGGTCATGTTCAGGTTAGATTAAGGTTTAGGGTTATGATCAGGCTGGTAGTGGTTATGCTTAGGGTGAGTCTCCAGGGAATAAATGTAAGTCAATGTAATGTCCCTAAAAGTCACAAAAAACACGTCTTTTGTGCTACAAGACAGTCAAAATATGGCAAAACATTTCTTATTTAATTGCCAGTGTAGCATGTGGTCCCAGTACTCTAATGACAACTATTTGCTCACATTCAGGCTCATATCAGCAGATTTTCAGTACTAATATACTAAGTGGTGAAGACATTGCTACTTTGGACTGAGCCTAAACAAAAAACAACAGGAAGTTAGTTATTCTAATTTGGCCCATTGAATTGGCCACCCATCAACACAGTCAACAGTAGAAGCAGCTGGGACACACTCATGGAGGCAATTAAGGTAACTCAAAGCTGCCCTTAAATCCAGCATCGTTTACATCCATGTTTACTAGCTTGCGGTTTTCTTCCCAGTCTTTGTTGGTGCACTGCTGCATTTCTTTCTGTATTACCGGCTACTGTTGACTGGTGGAACAGTGTGAGAACATTGGGAGGAATTTGTAATGCATCACTGGTGCATAAATGTGCATCATTGTGCTCATGCACAGAACAAACAAATCCTGGACTTACACATGAAAATATAATATGAATCAAACTGCTCCATCGCGCTACTACAGGTAGATAACGGGGAACCTTTAAAATTCTGTTTGGAGTTGTAACTCAGTAAATTCTGAACACAGACACATGATACAAATATATATAGATTCAGTGTGATTTAATATATTAAGATTCAGTGTCATTTAACTTTTTGATATCTATAAAGAGCTCTTAATGCTCCTTATTCCCAAACTAGCCGGAATTATAATGTTGTTTCTTCTCAGTCAAATTAGTCCAGTCATAGTTATCTGATTTATTCACTGGAGGGCAGATATTATAAGATGTTGACAACCTGCAATAGTACACTCCAGATACAGCTTAACAATTACATATGGACTATTAAAAATAAACATGCACCGTGTAAAATGCTGTTTGGAAGCTGCCAGTCTCTTTTTATAATGGTTGTTGTTGTTTGTGGTAATAACTGTCAGCACACTGCTGTCATTATTTGTTGATTTGTCATTGGTACATACAACAACACAATGTGTTTGTTTTATTGATGTGTGTTTGTGTGTGTTTTACTTGTCTTGTGGGGACATAAATGTGATTACACAATGGCATGTCCCCATAACTTTAATCATTAAATTTAGGGTGGAGACTTGGTTTAAGGTTAGGATTAGATTAGGCTTTTATTAGTTAGGATAGGTCTCCAGAAATGAATGTAATTCAATGCAATGTCCCCAAAAGTCCTGGGGAAGACATTATATTGACAAAAACATACTGTGTGTGTGTGTGTGTGTGTGTGTGTGTGTGTGTGTGTGTGTGTGTGTGTGTGTGTGTGTGTGTGTGTGTGTGTGTGTGTGTGTGTGTGTGTGTGTGTTGTGTGTGTGTGTGTGTTTGTGTGTCATATAAGTTTAACATGCTGTTTATTGTTTGTTAAATTACTATTAATCAGTTGATTTATTTATTTATCTATCTATCTGATGGCGTCCACATTATGACGTCTCTGGCTCTTCCCATCCATGACAGATGAGAGTGAGACAGCAACAGTGAAATTATAAAGCCTTGAAGTGATTTTTTTCTCCCACCTTTCTTTCATATTCCAGTCAGACCTGCAAATGTTAGAGGACTGAAACTGTGTGTGTGTGTGTGTGTGTGTGTGTGTGTGTATGTGTCATATGTATAGTATGTGTGTATGGGGGAAAGTCAATTATTGCTAATGTTTGTGTGTTCACAGACAGGTACACCCAGTTAAAAAACATTGAAAAAAAATCAAATTTCAGATGGAACGGATAAAATAAAACAAAAAATAGCAGAACAAGCACCTTTCAAACTCAGAGATCCAATGTCAAATACAAGGACGTCATTTAAATTACAGGAGCACCAGTGAATTCATAGAAAAACAGGAGATCATTGTGGCTGTGATTATTTACATAATAAATAAATTATTTAGATAATCACATGCCTCCTCCTCCCTATCCCTCCTCTTCCTCCTTGTTTCAGCTCTGGTATCCAGACTCTGCCACACAATGCCAAAGTCCATTACAACTACGCCAACTTCCTGAAAGACAGCGGCCGGCACCAGGAGGCCATTCACCACTACACCACTGCTCTCAGGTCTGACTAAACTAAAGCGCTCTGACTGTGACAATCCAACACTCTCTAAGTCACACAGTGTGTTGGCAAAGTTTTTTTCCTGTTGCTAATAGAACTGTTTCATTTATGTTCCTGTTTCATGTCAAACACTCTCTATTGGGTCACAAAGTCAAAGTGTCCTTCATTTAAACCGTGGGTATGCCCTGTGGCTACCCTAAGCTTCAAATCATATTGCAAATGCTACAAAATGTTGAATTGACACTGTGTGCTGCTGATCAGTTCAAGAGCCTCTAGTCAAACATTAGGAAGTGTCCAGGGAAAACTTTCAACAACAAAAAAAAAAGCATTCATTCAGCAGTCAAGAATCTCAGAATCCGTCCTAGGAATCAAGTTGGAGGTTGGTAATCTTGAGAAGCTAGCAAAAGAACGCTATGTTTTTCCTGTACCGATGTGAGGGTCCTAGGACAGAGGAATTGGCATGTGTACAGATTGTAAGACCCTTAAAACCCAGTCCAGTGTTGCAAACTCCACTCCAATGAAAGTAGCTACAGCACTAGTTAGAAAAGTGCTAAAACTAGCAAGAATGTCGCCAATCGGCAACACTGACATTCGGGCGGATTGAAATGTTTGGACAGGCTTATTACAGTCATGGAACAAAAATATCACTGATGTTTTTGAAGAAGATTTCCAACCCTACTGTTAAGCTAACACTTAAAATACTTCTAACTCAAAGTTATGTGTGAATGCAGCTTGTTTTTACATAACATGAGGCTGCTCTGTTGAGGAACAAATTAATCTGTGCAATCGTGGAGCAGCTGTACTTGCAAGATTTATTTCTGCAAAAGTTTTGTTTGGTTGTGGCAGACCTAAATTGTTGTTTCAAAGCCACATTAAGCCTTTCGCTGAAAGGACCTGAGGACCTTGATTAATGTACTTTTATATCCTGCAGAAGGTCCATCATGATTAAGTTTCACCAAAACAGTGTCTTTTAAAGAGCATCACTCCTGCTGCTTGTTCATGTGTGTGTGAGAGCTCCTGTCGCACACTGACTAAGCACCATCAGGTCAGAGCCAAAATGCCACAGCTAGATGTGTATGTAATCATGTGACTGGGGACTAGGTATGTCCTTGTGTGTTTAAGAAAAAGGAATAACAGGAGCCTTTTCCTCTTATCTAGCAAGATCTAAGCCTCCTGCCCCATGAGAGTAAGGCATAAATGCTCTCTCAGCACTGACATTACTGCTAATGTGAAACCATCAGATCCCAATTGTTTCCATTGCTTGTATCCATCTAATCTGTAATCTACTGGTTTGACACATTTGTGTTGAATCAAACAAGCAGAGTTCAGTCAAAATGTTATGAAGTTTAATGCAAATACAGGAACATAGTATATTGCAAATTAGTTACACAAAGCTTGAGCAGGTTAAATTACGTAGCATAGACAAGAAAGAGGCATTGAAGATAGGAGGGTAGTTCACACTTGTTTACACAGATAAGGTGAACATGGAGTGAAACTGAAACATATATTTTAATTTTATTTTTATTTTTTATTTATTTATCTTAATCTGTTTCTCTGTACTTGAGCTGCTGCAACACCCAAATTTCCCCCATGGGGATCAATAAAGGAATATCAATCTAAAGCACAAAATGTGGATTAATCCGTTGCTGAAAATAGTCCCAAAATATAACCTCTTTCAGTGACCAGTGGTTAAAGAAATTAGATTGAAGTAATGAAAGTGTACAATTCTGAGTTTTTATAGAACCAATGAGCTTAAAGCTGACTGACACAGACAGAGAGACAGTATTGAGGGGCCGACTGTTGGTTTTGGTCTGTACATATGTTTTATAAATTAACGTCTTTTTCTTTACAGTCAAAGGTAGACCGACAGATTTTATTTGATAGGAGAGTTTGGCATTGTTGCCTTATAAACTAGATCGTTTTTATTTACAATTCCAAGAATAAGATGCGTTTTTGAACATTTCACCCATTTACAAGAAGTAAAATGTGTTATATAAATATTTGGTGCATTTTTGACACGTATTTGGCACATAATGGATGGCCACGAACTCAAGGTAACTGTATGTAAAATAAGGCAATATTATCGGACTTCTAAGCAATCATGCACAATATACTGGGTTTTATCTAACATACACATATTGTATTGCATTACATACACTCTAACACTCTGAAAGAGTGTCCATTAGGTGTCCCTGTCATTGGGGAGGCTTCCTGAGGAACCAGAGATGTGGCTTCATGTGTTTCTTCTAATGGTTTCACCTCTCTTCGGTCCTCTCTTCGGATTGGTTCATCTGGAATCTATTAATCTGTGTATATGTGTAGAATTTTAAACCTCAGTTTTTGATGGTCTTCAGGCCTTGGCCAAAATGTTGGTGCTGTTAGTTGTTTTAACAGAGATATGTCTTTAAAGAAGATTAAAAATAAGGGTTGCCAATTATAGGGCTGAAAAATGTAAGGAACATATCCCAATGTTCCAAAATAACTTTGTGACGTATATTGCCTGCATTTGTGGTCTACATAATGTTGAGCAAAAATACTTTTGACTATGCATAGTCAAACTTATTTGATTATATACCAATACAATCAGATCAAATAATGAATAGTTGATGTTATTGAGGTCCTCCTAGAGCAACTAAGCTCTGTTGTTGTTTCACTCGCTGTCTCTCATATTTAGTTGGCCAGTTACTGAGGTTGTGACCTACTGAACCAAACCAATATTATATAACTTACTCATTACCTAACTAGCAAATGTTAGCAAACAGACTCTCGCTGCCTTAGGACCCCCAGGACCCTAATCAGCCCTTTTTAATGGCCTGGATCCATAAGCTCTTTTATTCTTAGCAAAGGCATGTGATCCCCTTGAACTATTAAAAAACATTTTCCATCAGTTTATCCATCTTCTTTGCGGTTGGTGCAGTTTAGTATCTTTAAACTCATAACAAGTTCAATATCAAAGATATGCATACATATACAATGTAAAAAAGTATTTCAGATGTAAAACATTTCATTAACACAGTTTTGGCATTTTTTCTTGTACTTGTTCATGTATGACCATTCCAGATTTCAAGACTTTAGACCAATCTGAACCATTTTTGTGGCATTTTTCCATTATACCGAATATAGTCTTTTGGAACACATGGGCTAAGTTAACGAAAACACAACAATTCTTAGTTTCAAGTAATTAGGCACTAATGAAATGTTGCCTAATGTTGCTGTCCTGTCTGTTGCTTTTCTCCCCTCCTATTTTTCTCCCCTCCTATCAGGTTATTCCCTCGCCATGCCAGTGCCATGAACAATCTCGGCACTCTGACACGCGACCCAGAGGAGGCTGAGCGCTATTACAGGAAGGCACTGGACACCAACCCCCAGCATAATCGAGCTCTCTTTAACCTGGGAAACCTCCTTAAGTAAGACACACAAACACTTTAAAGTGACACCTAAAGTGAAAGATGGTTGGAAAACAAAAGAATAGTAAAAGAACCCACTTTTGATCACACATTACAAAAGCTTGACCATCACTTTGTGTAATGTGACAGAAGCTGAAGATACCCCTCGCAGGTGGACACTTTGCTTATACCATGTGAACAGCTCTTGAAAGGTTTCTAGTGGAAAGGAAGGTTTTGTTTTTGCAAAGCTCTCCAATGTGCTTTCAAAATTGACAATGACCCTCACAGCTGGACACAGTCTTAATGGTTCCAACAGCAACTTTGTAATGGTTGCTATAAATTATCCTCTTTTTACCTCGGCTCCCCAGTATGATCACAACAATTCTGAATTTCTGATGGGCAGAGGGAGGTTGCTCTGTGTGGACGCAGTCTCTTCGGGTATCTAGGCATTTTGGATCTTGGATCGTTGGAGCTCTGGTGACAGTGTTCGGCTTTCTTTGGTCATCTTCTTCTTGGAGGTTCAGCTTGAACAGTTTTCTTCTTTTCCATCTCTCTCTCTCTCTCTCTCTCTCTCAGAGGTGACGCTGAAACATCTCATCAACGCCTTTTGTAGCTGGCTGAGTCACTATGGCATCTTTTCAATATGGATTTTCATTCTAAGGTCTTATGTTAAATGACAATTTTAACTGCTATTGCCCGAAGACGTTGCATATATTAACAGTTCTGAGACAGCTGTATCAATGGGGTTCATTTAGGGTT
>NW_026554250.1:0-1993 GCF_027596085.1 Anoplopoma fimbria | reverse complement strand
GCTTTTGAGGATTGAATCAGTCAATATCAAAGGATCAGTTAAAGTTAATTCATTCAATGTAATGTATGTAAATGTTATTTCAGGGGACTGTCTTAATTATTTGTATGTTGGTCTTGGTCTCAGTTATGTTACCTTCTTTTTTTCCGCCTTTAAGAGGTGGGGAGGCAAGTGGTGGCGGGTTGTCGCAATCCACCAGTGTGGGGATGGCATCTCTGGTGAGTTAACCTTTCCATTGTGCTATTCGAAGCACACACAGCACAATGTATCAGTAAATCTATTAATTTTATTTATATTTAATTTAAATTCTCATTTCTTTCAATATGCACAACTCACTTTTTTAAGGAAGCATTCCTCAAAATGCAGTTCACAGACAACATAGCCCCCCTGCATTAACTCCTCATGTGACATGAGTGTCTGAGGTCACTTCGCCTCATGTTTATGAGCCATTTCTTTCTCCTGAAATAGAAACCTGGATTAGAATCATAATTGTAAGACTGCATCAACTTAGTTTACATCAGTAAACAATTTCCTAGAGAGCAGTGTTCTGTTGTACTCCTCCTCATGCCTCTTCCTTTCTTGATCTCTACAGTTGGACCTTGATGCTGTGACAACGGACAACGGACAAGTCTTCTTCCTCTTTATTATATTGTTGTTTATCTGTCCTTTTTTCCCTGCCTCTGTTCAGTGTTAAATAATTTCTCTTTTTTAAATTATTTACTATGTTACTGTTCTTATTGTGTTCTTGTTAGTGTTGTTTGAATAAACTTTGCCTGTTGCAATGTTGGTATAATTACTGTTATACAACTGTTACTGTTTCAACGTGACCCAGACCATACTTCTCATTTAACAAACATGTGTAGCTCATAATGTGTTCCAGGGCAGAGCAATTATATTCAATGGCTTAAAACAAACCCACCTGTAAAGATCACTGAATGCATAGAAATCAATGACAAGTGGTGTAGATGGTTTTCCCTCTGTGCAAGGTCATTAGCCCAAGGCCTACAAAAAAAATAACTACAGTAATAGCAGATTTTGAAGTTGCTAAATCGTTAACAAACGTTGTATGGGACAATCGGTTAAGGTAATTTAAGTGCTTGAGTCTCGACACTTTAGATAAGAGAATGTCTAGCGCGCAACTTGAATAAGCCATGTGCGATTTTACCCTGAGCTCCAGCGCAACTTTTCCCTACCAGGGTGTTTCCCCAGGTAGCCTAGGACCATTCATACAGGAGCAAGCAAGAATGTTACCTTTTTCTTTCCTTGGGAACGAAAAGAAGGACAATCCTTTCCACTGTTGGAGCAGCTTATCATTGCACATTTTCTAGGCATTTTTGTTTTTTAACTATCTTTATTTTGAAAAATGGACAATGACAGATGAAATGATATTGAGCGGGACATTGACTGTATAATTTAAGGTGGTCATACTGTACCATGTATATAACACATTGAACATTGAACAGAGAAATGGAAGAAATTACATCTATACCCATGTACTTTCACCATACATAACTATGTAAAAAATAAAAGGGCCTGCAGGAAAATATAAATACAGTACGCAAAATAACCCTGACGGAAAGTCATCCTTAAGATAATGTTTCGATGCGCTCAGCTTCAGATGCCGTCAAGAGGGGTCTCTGGTCGTAATCAGTCGCAAGTCCGTCCCTGACCAATCAGCATTCATTAGCAGAATGCTAGCGTATACGGCCAACAACGGCCCAAACTGTAAGAAATCGAAAGGACATAAGTACTCACTCATTTGACTTTTGAACCATAATCTATATTGAACTTGCGGAATCTACAATAAAATTTGCGATATTTCAACGACAAGCAGGTGAAAGAGGCATAATTAGCCGTTTAGCCCCATAGACTCCCATTCAATCTGACTCGCCCGCGATCACCCCCAGTGGATGTCTCATGGAACTACAACCAAAATCGGTACAATGGGGCGTATAGGAGTGCCCAGGCTCTTAGTAGACGGGCTCTGGTTTGATGC
>NW_026554249.1:0-620 GCF_027596085.1 Anoplopoma fimbria | reverse complement strand
GAGTACAAACTCCGGGGACGGGAGGAGCGCAATACGGTCATTTTGCAATTGGAACAGCAGCGAACTTGATGGCGTCACCAACGTCACGACGTCACCAACTCAGCTCGTCGGTCCCGCCTACTCCGGTTATCTTCAGTCATATATATTATTATTATTATTATATTCCTTTATTGATCCCCATGGGGAAATTCGGGTGTTGCAGCAGCTCAACTACACAGAAACAGATAATAAATACACATATTATACAATAAAATAAAAATAGAATAAAATAAAAAATAAGAATACAAATAAATATATTGACAATAAAACGAAATATGATATAAAACACAACCCTGCCTTTTTTCGTTTTCATTTAGAAAATATTAATATGTATATATTTTGTGTTACATCTGCAACCACAACCACAGAGACACCGGAGCCAGCGGCACATCTGGAGAGGCCTAGCCGAGATCAGGCTGCTGTCAGCGGGCTGCATGAGCACCACCGCCCGGTCTCCTCTCTGGTCCTCTCATCTCCGACAAACGTCGGCGCTTTTTCAAACAGGCTCTATCTTGATAAATTGACCGCATATTTTAAGTCTTAACAACTACATTCTCGCTTAAAAAAATGTTAAAACTAAA
>NW_026554248.1:0-17020 GCF_027596085.1 Anoplopoma fimbria | reverse complement strand
CCTCTCATTCTCTGCAGGTCTTCACACCATTGGCTGTTCCTCCACCATCGTCCAACCCCCTGTCCAATCTGGGAGCTGTCTGTTGGCCAATCAGTGTCATCAGGCCTTGATAACTTGCACCTGTTTGTCTCCATTGGGAGGCCATTGTCTGCCTGTGTGTTTGGCTGTGTCATGCTGTTGCCTTTTGTTTGTGAGATGCCATAGGGGTTTAGGTGAATAGGTAAGATACCCTTGGGTTTACACTACCATCACGTAGATTTACTCTGTTATCACATCAGGTTAGAAGCGGGGCCACCCTCTGTATGTATTAGCTAGGTTGTATGTGTGCACTAGTTAGTTGTCACTTTATCTTGTTTTCTTTGATTTGGGGCCCGCTTATAGTTCCCTATTCCCTTGGCGGAACGCCCGCCAAATAAACACACTTATGTACCAAGTTTGCTGTTGTGCCCTGTTTTTGTTGTTCTCCCAGCCAGTCTAACAGTAACATGTGTTATGGCTCCCCTACTTCCCCCTAGACGTAGCAAGCTAACATCCTGGAGCCGTAATATATTTGGGGGCTACGTCCGGATCCTCATTGTAGGACTCCCGGGGCTGGCTGTGAGTTGTTCTGCAGGTTGATAGTGTGGCTGGTTTGTGTGTATAGGATAGGCAGTAGTTGTTTTTGTAGGGCTATCCTCAGGCTTTTGATTTGGGTATCTTTTGGCTGATCCGTCTATGGATCGAATTGACAGATGCCGGAAGGCTGATTTATATGCCATAGCGGCTCATTTTGAGTTTCCAGTTCAGGGGACCCTGCTGAAAATACTTAAAGTGTTTGAATATGCTGGTGGACAAGGAGGTGCTTGGTGTGACTGTGGCTTCTCCTTGTAATGATGCCAGGGCGGACATGCAGGCTGGGGCAGAGGCTGCTTACCCGCTACCTTACCGTAAAATATTGTCACCTATTTTATCAATGTCCTCACGCCCGTCTGAAAAAGGTATGGCCCGCTTTGCAAATGGAGGCTGAGCGTGGAGAGAGGCAAGCTGAGCGTGAGCAATCATCTGGAGATCCGACGGATTGAGGCAGAGAAGGAGGTGAAACTACGGAGGTTGGAATTGGAGGCTTTGCAAGTGCAGCACGTTCACCCCAAACCACCCTCTCTTTCCACTAGCTAGCTCATTTTGCACATTGGATGTGACTAAACAAATGGCTTTGGTTCCGCAGTTCCGGGAATCGGAAATCGATTCTTATTTTGGTGTGTTTGAACGCATCGCAGTTTCTGAAAAATATCCTGCAGTGGCCTAAAGAGGTGTGGCCCTCTTGCTTCAGTGTAAACTATCTGGTAAAGCTTGAAGAGGTGTTGGCGTCCATTTTTGGAAAAACAGTCTAGATTACTTTGTTAAAACCACTGTTCTTCGTGCGTATGAGTTAGTGCCTGAGGCATATAGACAAAAATTTAGGAGTTGCAAAAAGTCTCCTGATCGTACTTTCAAAAAGTTTGCTCGAGAGAAGGCCACCTTGTTTGATCGGTGGTGCACCGCCACTTTGTTAAACTACAGATTTTTTTTCTCTTTCGGGAGTTAGTCCTGTTGAGGGAATAGATCACATTAAGTGTCAGTACGAGAGCAAGAACAAGTCGCCCACTTTTGAAAAATCTATCCATGTGACCTGTTTTGATACCAACAACATCCAGTTTGTCTTTGATGCTGTTACTCCTGTCATCATAGCAAATATCCTCACTTTTGGCCTGTAACGAAGATTGTCAATGTTGGCCTGTGGATGAAAGATGTTTGACTTGTTTAAAAAAGCATGTATTATGTGTGGCCCATTTCAAAAATGTCATCCTTTTTGGCAAAAATATGGGGCACGGCACTTTGTGATGTCATCATACTGCTTTACTGTAAGGCTTGACTCAAAAATAATGTGTTGGTTGGTTGGTTGGTTGTTAATTTTGAAAAATATCCTAACTTTGCGTGGTCTCCAGATTGCCAACACGCTTTTGTTTCTGTTAAGGCTCTGCTATGTAGTACCCCTGTTCTGGTGGCTCCTGACTTTGAGAAGCCATTCAAGATGGAGGTAGACGCAAACGTATCTGCCGGTGCCGTTTTATCCAGGAGGATTCCAACGGGCTGGACCATCCGGTCTGCTACTTCACGGAAGTTCAATGAGTGCCAGACACGGTACTCTACTATCGAGCAGTACGTGTGTGGTTGTTTTCCTGTGTCTCCCCTCTCATTCTCTGCAGGTCTCACACCATTGGCTGTTCCTCCACCATCGTCCAACCCCCTGTCCAATCTGGGAGCTGTCTGTTGGCCAATCAGTGTCATCAGGCCTTGATAACTTGCACCTGTTTGTCTCCATTGAAGGAGGCCATTGTCTGCCTGTGTGTTTGGCTGTGTCATGCTGTTGCCTTTTGTTTGTGAGATGCCATAGGGGTTTAGGTGAATAGGTAAGATACCCTTGGGTTTACACTACCATCACGTAGATTTACTCTGTTATCACATCAGGTTAGAAGCGGGGCCACCCTCTGTATGTATTAGCTAGGTTGTATGTGTGAGCATACAGTCTGTTGTGACAGCATACAGTCTATGGTGACAGCATACAGTCTATGGTGACAGTATACAGTCTATGGTGACAGCATACAGTCTATGGTGACAGTATACAGTCTATGGTGACAGTATACACTCTATGGTGACAGTATACAGTCTATGGTGACAGTATACAGTCTATGGTGACAGCATACAGTCTATGGTGACAGCCATAGACCGTATATGTGATAACACCTCTAATTCTGATGTGGCCAGAGAGCCTATCACAAAATTCCCACGAAGCAGTGAACCAATCACGTTGGAGGTGCAAAGTGTATTTGCATTTGTCAACAAACTGAAGCTGTTCAAGACACATCTTCAAAAGGGAGAATTAGCTCATTTTCAGTCTCTGCTAAAAGCAAGCAGCCAAGCCACCGGTGCCGCTCTGAAAAAGCAAACAGCCCGATATGAACATCGGTTGGAAACCTGCAGGAAGGCTTTGCGACCCGGTTCCGTGATCTACGGCTGAAAAGGCCACAGATTACGTTCCGTCGACCCGTTTAATGCTGAGACTGTTTGAAAGCCCCGCTAGTCAAAGAGATGATAGAACTGTCTGAGGATGACCGACTGAAACCTGTTCTAAGGAAGGGACCATTGAGTTCTGGAAAACTGTGTCAATGGAAAAATATCCCAATGTCAAACGGACCGCGCTCAAGCTCCTCTCCATGTTTGGGTCAACATACGTCTGTGAGTCTGTTCAAGGCAAGCAATGCCAGAAGTCCCACTAAGTTCATAGAAGCAACAAGAGATTAAAAAAAAAACGTTTTCACATATTCTGTTATTGGACACTATTGTAAATTGTCATATTTGTGGACTTGATTGAACTGATTGTGTGTGTGAGAGACAGTGCACACAATGTTAATTGTTGACAATGACTGGCCTCTAGTCTTAGCCATTTCTGTCAATACCATGTTGGTGTGTTACTTTTGCAGTAAATCTGGTTTAGCAGAGGTATGTGTGTGTCTGTTTGAGTGAGGGTGTGTGTGTAAGAGCATGTTAGGTGTGTGTCTGTATGAAGGTGTGTGTGTCAGAGGACGTTAGGTGTGTGTCTGTATGAAGGTGTGTGTGTAAGAGGACGTTAGGTGTGTGTCTGTATGAAGGTGTGTGTGTAAGAGGACGTTAGGTGTGAGTGTGTGTGTGTCTATGGGAGGGTGTGTCTGTGAGTGTGTGTATGTCAAGTATTGTACATTTTTATATTTTCATTCTGTATGTGTGTGAGAGAGAGGAAGAGAGTGACGGAGGCACAGAGAAAGGCTAGGAGCAAAAGAGAGGAGGAGAAAGTGAGAGAGGGGGAGGGGCATGGGGTGGAATGTGTGCCTGCGTTTTATGAGGCTCTTTGCAGTAACACGGTAAAAATGTTGGCTCTTAGTCTCTGACTGGTTGGCCACCCCTGCCTTACATCCTTACCGTTACTCTGAACCATGTTCAACATGAACCCTCTACTGACAATGATGTTGTTTTCTTTTTATCTCACAAACTCTGCTCCATCAGCTGGAGTTTGAGCCTCAGGGATCTGACAGGTAGACAAACATATGCTGGTCCAGATGTGGAGCTGGTCTCAGGTCAGACTTTTCTAGAACAGAGTGATAAACGAGTGATACCTGCTGGTAATCTTAGCCTCCTCCAGCAGCTTTTTGAACTCTTCTCTGGCTTTCTGGAGTTTATTCTTCTTCTCTTTGTACTCGTCCTTCAGCCTGCTCTTCACAAACTGGTCAAACACCTGCACACACACACAAACACACATAGGTGGCACTAATCTCACAGTGGCATCATAAATATATGACATCTAGAGACATCAGTTGACTCAGGTGTTTTTAAATCAGTCAGAACAATGTGAATGACTAGAATTTATGAGAACAAACCTGTTTCCTCTGATCTGAGGTCAGCAGCAGGTATCGAGGATCAAACACCATTTTATGGAGCTCCTTCTCCCAGGTGGAGAACGCCGACACCTCAGGAAAGACAGAGATCAATTCATTTATTTTCTTTTACATCTTTCAGAAAATATATTTTCTTACTTTACTGTGTACAAATACATACTTTAGGGGTGTAACTGAAGGTGAATACAGTATGACTGTTAGGACAAGGGAAGTGTTAGGTCCAAGGAAAATAGCCAGACTTGCCATTGACCCCTTATGTGCTGTTCAGATGTATAGTTAGGGCTGGTTCAGGTTTATAGTTAGGACTGGTTCAGGTTTATAGTTAGGACTGGTTCAGGTTTATAGTTAGGACTGGTTCAGGTTTATAGTTAGGGCTGGTTCAGGTTTATAGTTAGGACTGGTTCAGGTTTATAGTTAGGACTGGTTCAGGTTTATAGTTAGGACTGGTTCAGGTCTATAGTTAGGACTGGTTCAGGTTTATAGTTAGGGCTGGTTCAGGTTTATAGTTAGGACTTGTTTACGTTTACACCAGGGATCAGAAAAAAAACCTTCCATAATACGGCGGTGCTACTGCCGGAGGAGAGACCCGAGGTTTCCTGTGGGCAGAGGACGAAGAGACGGGAATGCAGTTCCACACCAAGGGGGGACGGTCCAAATGGGTCCTCTCCTCCATCATCATTGGGAATGTGAGATATCTCCCCCATAAGATTGACGTGTTTTCGTCACTGACCCAAAATCAGACACAATATTGTAAGTGTAGCACTATCTTTTTGACAGAGACAAAGCTAACCGTGCTAACTCTGGACACAAACCCTGCATTGGAAGGTTTCCGGATTATAGGATAGGACAAAGGAGAGCGGTAAGAAGAATCCAGAAGGACTGGTTGTTTGGTGTAGCTGTATTATGATCGATGGTGTAACTTTGGGCTCATCCAGGGCCAGGTTCCGCTCAGGGTTTCTTCCGTTAAAGGCAACCCTTGACAATGTCACTTTAGTGCTTGCTTCTGGGGAAATGAAAGAGTACAGTCTAGACCTGCTCTTAATGAAAGATGTCATGAGATAAGATGAGATGTTATTATGCAGCGCTATAGAGTTTAGTTTAGTTCATTTGCAAAATTTTAATAATACACAAACATAGTAAATAATATCATAGTGCAGGAGGAAGCAGAAGATTAACTGGGCTAATTTGAATACCATTTATGTGTTTGTATATTACCAAATCCCCTAACCGTCATTTCATGTACAAATGTCTGCACATTTATGAATATAAATATGTTTTTTGTGTATTAACGCTCTCTCGATCATTCTTTCATTTACAGATGAGTGTATATTTATATATTTATGTATATTAATGTTTTTTGTGTATAACCGTTCTCTCAAACATTATTTTATGTACAGGTGTGTGTTTATTTATATATTTATGTATATAAATATGTTTTGTGTATTACCCCTCTCTCGAGCATCATTTCCCTAAAATGAGCGATCCGAAGCTCCAGGGGGAGGAGTTTAACTTCTCCTGGACGAGGGACAAGCGACAGAGGTTCTTCTATTCTAGAGAGAGAGCGAGACAATCAGACAGACAGGTGTAGTTATTTTGTGGAGCAACTGAGAAAAATCTTGAACTCAACATGTAACCAATGACATCATGAGCTCTGACATCAGCAGGTCAGAATCTTTTGACCGTTGGTCGTGTCTCTGCTCTGCTCTCCGATTTACTTAATCAGACTCACCTGTTCCTTTTGGAGTTTTGTTCATGTTCATCATCTTTATCTTCATCGTTACCATGGAGACCAGGTAATGGACAGCAGAAATAGACAAAGAGTTCGTCAGTATTGAGAGAAATGCTCTTATTTATAATTACTGAAAATAATTGAGTATATTATTATCATTGGATAACTGTTTGATTTACAAACAGGTGAGATGACAGACAGTTTGTAAGTACTAAATAACTACTTCTGTTACAGATCACCAACAACAAGCCTAAAGAACAACTGAGTTCTACTGTTGATTTAAAGACAATGGGACGCTCCTGACTCCATCCACCAGCTGCAGCCTTGAATTACTGGGCGGATCAACTGTCCACTGGGATCACAAACATCTTTAACACCTCACTCGAGACATGCCACATACCACCCTGCTTCAGGACCTTCACAATCATCCCCAAAACAATACAGCCCCTTTGACCTGGTGTCTGTGGTTATGAAGACTTTTGAGCGTGTATCCTTCTGATTGTACATGTATCCTTCTGATTGTACATGTATCCTTCTGATTGTACATGTATCCTTCTGATTGTACATGTATCCTTCCGACTGTACATGTATCCTTCTGATTGTACATGTATCCTTCCGACTGTACATGTATCCTTCTGATTGTCCATGTATCCTTCCGATTGTACATGTATCCTTCTGACTGTACATATATCCGTCCGATTGTAAATGTATCTATTTCATTGAATCCTAGAATATTTCTTTGCGTGGGGTGCGCTGTTATTGACTTGCTTGTCATCATTGTAAAACAAAGAGAGGGAAGCATGTCGGGGCTCTGTGCAGAACTCAACAAGGTAACAACAAACCTCCTCTGCACATAATTGTGCTCTAATGTACAGTCCCTGGATGAAAAGGTAGCACGCACTGATTAAACAACAACGGACATCAGGAGCTGTTGTGTACTCGTGTCCACTGAAACGTGGCTGGAGGCCAGTGTGCACGACTGTGGCTGCACTTCAGATGGTTTCTCCATCATCCAACAAGACAGATCTAAGGACTGAGGCACATCGCTGCATGCATCCAGGCAGAAACAGGAAATGAGGGTTTCTAAGGTCAGTTACAAATGGAACAAAGAGGCTGATGAGGTCTTACAGGACGTCTTTGAGGCAACTTACAAGCTGATGTTTGAAGACGCAGCTGATGATAACATAAATTAATCTAATCTAAGTGCTCATGCAAACACCAATGGCGCAGCCTTCAGGAACAGTTCATTAGCCAGCCCAAGCACTCTTGGGCAAGCCAGCTGGAGGAGCAGATCTTCCAATTAGTGGACATCTCTAGCTCTGATCCACAATTGCCCCCATTGACAGGGTTATTCCAAATGTTACAGATCCTACTCAAAGCAGAGACTCAGGGACCCTGATTCATATAAAGCAGCCAGATATGACTTCCAGAAGTCCATGAGGAATGCCAAGATAGACTTCAGAGTCCAACTCCTGCAGCTTCCAGGCCTGGATAACAGGTTGTGCACTGATCAACTGCCATCCTCAACCTCTCCCCGAGTCAGTCCGTGGTCCCCCCCCTACAAGAGACCAACCATTGTTCCTGTGTCAAGAAACCAGTGGCCCCTGTTGAAATGACTGTATCCCTGCGACACTGACATCAGGCATTATGAAGTTGTTGAACAACTAGTCCGGCCCCTCAAAACTTTTCTCTGGCTCGCTGATATCGGAGCGGAGGCTGGAGAAACAACTTGACGGGCAGTTGGTGAGAGTAGCGACAGCTCCTCCTCACTGATCCTGAACATGGCTCACACAGGGATGTGTGCTCAGCACCCTCCTACACTCACTGTTCTCTTACCACGCCACAGCCAGCTTCAGCTCAGATGTCATGTTTAAGCTTGCTGACAAAACAACCATCCTGGTCCTCATCAGGGACAACGATGAGATGGCTGACAGAGACGAGTTGAAGAGGAAAATAACTTCTCTGAGCTTCAGAACTTTGGTGATGCTGAGGCTTCAGGTTCTACAGATGACCTCTCAAACTCCTACAGGTGCACCACAAGAGTGAGCTGAAGGGCTGCATCACGCTCTGGTAGAGGGACTGGTAGAGGGACAACTCCGCCCACAGCTTTCATTCTCTACAGAGATGGATGGAGGCGGCAGAGAACACACTGGAAACTCGCAGACAGACCACAGGATCATCACGAAGAAGGTTTCTTTCTCTCTGCAGGAAATCTCCTTCGATTCAAATCAAAGCTACTTAGTTAGGTTGAGGAAAAGATCAAGTTTCGGGTTCAATCAAACCCTTTCTAGCAAGAAGCCCAGAGGGCAAACCCAGGCTGAAGGACAGCTTCAACACCAAACACCTGTATCACATACCCGCTCACCTGCTGCCTGCAGTTCTTTACTGTTTCTATGGAAACGCCCTGCATCATCATGCTGCTGCTGCTGAACATTCCTTATGACACTCACAGCCTCTTTTTCATGTGGTGCTATATTTGTATTTATCTTATTCCCTTATCTCGTATCCAGATCTCACTCTTTTCTCTTTAAATTAAATAACTTTCTAATTACTTTAACACTTAATCCTCTTTTTTTTCTTATTTGTATATAATGCTGTTTATTCATCACATCTGAAAATACATCATATTGTCATTTTATCTCATTTTATTTTTTCTTATTGTGTTGAGTGCATTTTGTTTTTGTGCTGATCTGTTCTCCGTCATTGTTTTAACCGGCACAGGACTAATAAAGATTTCATTTGAACTTGAATTAGGTCTGAGATGAAACACAGGTGAAGTGACTGACAGGTGAGATGACAGACAGGTGAAGTGACAGACGCACGGGTGATAGGCAGGTGAGATGAAAGACAGACAGGTGAGATGACATACAGGTAAGATGAGAGATAGTTGAAGTGAAAGACAAGTGAGATGACAGACAGGTGAAGGGACAGTCAGGACAGATGTGAGTCAGGTGAGATCACAGACAGGTGAAGTGACAGACAGGACAGATGACAGACAGGTGAGATGACAGACCAGCAGGTGTTGTCTTCTTCCTCTTGTGGGGCGGGTCCGCGATGATGCGGCTGATGTCTCGACCAATCAGCTCGCCTGGTCTTTCCCAGACAGACAGATGAATTGTGGGATTGAAGAAGAAGACCTGGTCATCTCCGGTCCACACCACACACCTGAACACACACACACACACACACACACACCCACACACAAACAGACAGACACATATATTGGTACGTTCCCCTCCAGCATCAGCTTGGTGTCTTTTCAAAATAAACTTCTGTCTTCACAGGAAGTTTGAACTAATTCAGGTTTAAGAATAAGAGCGGGTTGATGTTAACCTGACTGACTAATGACTCACGTCACTAACGACTTACAAACGAGTCACATGGCTAGTAGACAGAGAGACAGACAGACAGGCAGACAGAGGGACAGACAGAGGGACAGACAGAAAGATTGATAGAGGGATAGAGAGACAGACAGACAGAGAGACAGACGGACATACAGACAGACAGACAGACAGACAGACAGACAGACAGACAGACAGACAGACAGGATAGACAGACACCCAGACAGACAGACACAGACAGACAGACAGAAAGATTGATAGAGGGATAGATAGACAGACAGACAGAGAGACAGGCAGACAGACAGACAGACAGACAGACAGACAGACAGACAGACAGACAGACAGACAGACAGACAGAGTGTTGGTCAGGATCAGTTCATGGTAACACCGTAGAGGGGACTAGTTAACGCTTCAATTACAATCAATTGATTAATAATCACTAATTGCATTCAACTGTACAGTGTGTTTGTATGTGTGTGTGTTGTGTGTGTGTGTGTGTGTGTGTGTGTGTGTGTGTGTGTGTGTGTGTGTGTGTGTGTGTATTTGTATGTGTGTGTTTGTGTGTGTAACGGGTGTGACTGTAACGGGTGTGGTGTGGACCCAAAAGCAGTACGACTGAGACAGAGTAATGTTCAGAAGCTTTATGTAAAGCAGAACACACAGCAGACAAGCAGGCAGGATCAGACTCACGTAGTGGATTCCTATCAGCAGAGCGCCGAGCCGTCAGGGAAACAGGCAGGGGATCAGGCAGACGGAAACCAGAGGAAGCGGAGGCTAAACTCGTGGTCGGGGACAGAAGGCTAAGGCGGCTAACCGGGGCAAAGGCAAGGTAGGAATCTGGTGGTCGGGGACAGAAGGCTGAGTCGTTGACCGGGGCACAGGCAAGGCAGGGAAGTCCAAACAGGCAGAGTCGGTAACGGGAAATCAGTTCAAGGGAAATTGCTGGAAGGTCTGGCATGAATGCGGCGAACGATCTGGCAGCGAGTGTGTGTGAGACAGAGGTTTAAATACTAAAGGGAGTAGGTGCAGCAGAGTGAGCAGGTGAGAGTGATTGTGCTGATGAGGTGGGTGTGGGTAACAGGTGCACTGAATGAACAGATCAGGTGAGTGAGAGATGGCCGGGGAGAAGGGGGCAGAGCTGTGACAGACTGGTGAGGTGAGAGTGGCTGCAAGATTAACTGAGTGAGCTAATAGGGTGAGTGAGGCAGAGTGACAGGGAGTATGGAGCTAATGACAGGAGTGTATGGAAGTAGAACTGTGACAGTGTGTGTGTATTTGTATGTGTGTTTGTGTGTGTGTATTTGTATGTGTGTATTTGCGTGTGTGTGTGTTTGAGTGTAACAGAGCAGCACTTACCATGGCGACCCTGGGACAGGTGTGGAGGCGACAGGACGTTTGTCTTTTCTTCCTCCTTCACTTCCCTCCTCCTCTTCGTCTTCCTCCTCTTCTCTGCCTAAAGACACAGAAACACACTGCAACACACACACACACACACACACACAACACACACACACACACACACACACACACACACACACACACACACACACACACACACACACACATGTAAAACTAAATCTGATCTGAGAACGTTTTTTAGAGTTCTAAAAGCGGTAATTTACCCGTTTGTTGTCGTTCTTTGTTCTCCTCGTTCTCAGCAGTAACGCTCCTCTATAAGAAACTTCACCTCCACTCATCCCTCGCTTCTCTGACAGACACAAAAGAATAAACCTTATTTAAACTG
The DNA here is from genome assembly GCF_027596085.1 of Anoplopoma fimbria. Lineage (NCBI taxonomy): Eukaryota > Metazoa > Chordata > Actinopteri > Perciformes > Anoplopomatidae > Anoplopoma > Anoplopoma fimbria. Next base: position 5,758 of record NW_026554248.1, on the reverse strand, counting down.
CTGAGGTAAACAAAAACTTTGAAAATACAGCAAACTTCTAGCAGACAGTTTTTAAGACAATTATTTATTTATATTATTACCACGGCTGTCAATCAGTCAGATGAACTCAAATGGAATTATATTCAGGTGTGAGACCTGAACTGGACATGAACTTAAACTGGACTTGAACTGGACTTGAACTTTAACTGGACATGAACTTAATCTGGACTTTAAGTACAGTAAGCACATGACAAATACAAATAATAAGTAAAGAGAAAACCCTCTCCGCCACAGAGACCAGGACTCCCGACCAGCTGAGGTAACCTAAAACATTTTGATGTGGAGGTAAGTACGTGACTGTAGTTGTTGATCTGTGTTCAATCATCCACCGTAATACCGTAATAGTAGAATAATAGCAGAGTAATAGTAGAATAATAGCAGAGTAATAGTAGAATAATAGCATAGTAATAGCAGAGTAATAGTAGAATAATAGCAGAGTAATAGTAGAATAATAGCAGAGTAATAGTAGAGTAATAGCAGAATAATAGCAGAGGAATAGCAGAGGAATAGCAGAGTAAAAGGAGAGTAACAGTAGAGTAAAATTAGAGTAAAAGGAAAGTAAAAGGAGAATAATAGCAGAGTAATAGTAGAATAATAGCATAGTAATAGCAGAGTAATAGTAGAATAATAGCAGAGTAATAGTAGAATAATAGTAGAATAATAGCATAGTAATAGCAGAGTAATAGTAGAATAATAGCAGAGTAATAGTAGAATAATAGCATAGTAATAGCAGAGTAATAGCAGAGTAATAGCAGAGTAATAGCAGAATAATAGCAGAGGAATAGCAGAATAATAGCAGAATAATAGCAGAGTAATAGCAGAATAATAGCAGAATAATAGCAGAGGAATAGCAGAATAATAGCAGAATAATAGCAGAGTAATAGCAGAGTAATAGCAGAATAATAGCAGAGGAATAGCAGAGGAATAGCAGAGTAAAAGGAGAGTAACAGTAGAGTAAAATTAGAGTAAAAGGAAAGTAAAAGGAGAATAATAGCAGAGTAAAATCTGAATAAAATCTGAATAAAATCAGAGTAAAATCAGAGTAATAGCAAAATAATAGCAGAGTAAAAGGAGAGGAATAGCAGAGGAATAGCAGCGACTGTTAGTTTCTTCTGCTTAAGCTTGGATGAGCGTTTTTTATTAATACTTCAAACTGAACAGCAGATCTCAGTGTAGTTCTACTTCAACCTCTGATGACAGTGAATCCACTTAAACAAACTAATCGGTGTGTTAAATGTTTCTGTTTAAATTGATTGATTGTTATGTTTATTGACAATATATATTTTAAATAAAAGACAAATATAGATAAATAACACAATTGCATGGCCTCATCAGGAGGAACCATCATTGTACAACACTTTTCAAGGGGACAAAACACATTATATAATAATGATAATAAGGGCTTTTTTCCACGTTGGTTTGAAGAGTGCTTTAATAACGTTGATCCGCATAACACACCACGTCAGATTTGAATGAAGAATTAAACCTCCTCTGTATTTTTACGATGTTTCTCTGAGTTTCTGTGGGAGTAAAAAGTAAACTGATAAGATGTGACAAATGAAGAGAGTTCCTGCAGCTAAAGTTGATTCTCTGTGTGAAGATGAAACATTGTGGCAGCAGACACATGGTCATGTGACCGTGATGTCAGAAACCATCTGTGACAGAACCATGAAGTCAGATCGGACTCTGTTTAACTCTGCAGACTAACATGACCCTAGTTTACATGATACCCGTACAAACTGAAGACAAAACGGACCTGGTTCTGTTTCTAATGACAAAGAAGTCCTGATGAGTTCATTATCAAGAGTTTATCTTGTGAAGGAGTCCTGAACAGACTTCCTATATCACATTCCTGTCTGAGTTATAAAAAGGATCAAAGTGGAAGCAGCAGAAGCAGAGATACTGTATATTTAATGACTTCATTTGTCTTTACCCTCAGTGCATCTCTCACTCATCTGTGTGCTAGAACTGTATTGTGTTGAGAAAGTGTCAGCTAATGAAACCTGCAGCAGAGATCAGCTGGTAAACTCACTTCTCATTAAACTCCACACTTCTAATGATAAGATTCTAACTATTAGAGAAAAAAATAATAATCTCCTGCCCTCAACCAGTACCGATCGATCCTCAAATACAGGAACCTTAGGAACAGCTGTAGAACCTGAAATATATTTAGATGGCTTTTCACCCATCGACCTTCAACAATTGACTTTAACTATTTCTAAGTCTAAACCTTCCACCTGTCTCTTAGACCCGATCCGACTAGGCTGCTTAAGGAAGTTTTACCTTTAATTAGCAATTCTTTATTAGAAATTATCAATCTGTCTTTACTAACGGGCCATGTACCACAGGCCTTCAAACTAGCTGTAATTAAACCTCTTCTTAAGAAACCTACTCTTGATCCAGAGGTATTGGCTAACTATAGACCTATATCTAACCTTAGACCTATATCTAACTATAGACCTATATCTAACTATAGACTATATCTAACTATAGACCTATATCTAACTATAGACCTATATCTAACTATAGACCTTTATCTAACCTTCCGTTCCTCTCTAAGATCCTCGAGAAAGCAGTAGCAAATCAGCTGTGTGACTTTCTGCATAACAATAGTTTATTTGAGGATTTTCAGTCAGGATTTAGAGTGAATCATAGCACAGAGACAGCACTGGTGAAAACTACCAATGACCTTCTAATAGCTTCAGACAAAGGACTTGTCTCTGTACTTGTATTGTTAGACCTTTGTGCTGCATTCAATACCATTGATCATCAAATCTTATTACAGAGATTGGAGCATCTTATAGGCATTAAAGGAACCGCACTCAGCTGGTTTAAGTCGTATTTATCAGACCGATCTCAGTTTGTATATGTAAACAATGAAAGCTCGATGAAAACCAAGGTCAGTCACGGAGTTCCACAAGAGTCTGTTCTTGGACTGATTTTATTCACCTTATATATGCTTCCTTTAGGGAATATTATCAGAAAACACTCAATAAACTTTCATTGTTATGCAGATGATACCCAGTTATATCTATCGATTAAGCCAGACGAAACTAACCAGTTCTCTAAACTTCAAGCATGTCTTAAGGACATAAAAACCTGGATGATCTGTAACTTCTTGATGTTAAACTACGACATAACTGAAGTTATTCTACTAGGCCCAGATCACCTTCAAAATCAATTATCTAACGATATAGTTTCTCTAGATGGCATTGCTCTGGCATCCAGCACTACCGTTAAAGACCTCGGAGTTATCTTTGATCAGGATCTGTCTTTTAACTCTTATATAAAACAGATCTCAAGGGCAGCCTTTTTTCATTTACGTAACATTTCGAAAATCAGGCAAATCCTGTCTCAAAGCGATGCAGAAAAACTAGCTCATGCATTTGTTACCTCTAGACTAGATCACTGTAACTCCTTATCATCAGACTGCTCTAATAAGTCTCTTCAATCTCTACAATTGATCCAGAATTCTGCAGCACGTGTTCTAACAAACACTAAGAAAAGAGATCATATTACTCCAGTATTAGCTTCTCTGCACTGGCTCCCTGTTAAATCAAGAATAGAATTCAAAATTCTTCTACTCACCTAAAAAGCTCTAACTGGCCAGGCAGAGTCATATTTTAAGGAACTTACAGTTCCATATTACCCAACTTGTCACGGGTGAGGTATGGACCCAAGTGCAGAACGACCAGGAGACAGAGTAAAGTTCTGGAGCTTTATTCAAAGCAGAACACACAGCAGACAGACAGGCAGGAGATAACTCACAGGGTACATTCCACTCGAGCGAGCGCTGAACCGTCAGCGGAGCAGGCAGACAAAACCAAAAGGAGCGAAGGCTAATCTCGTGGTCAGGGACGGAAGGCTGAGTCAGTTACCGGGGCAGAGGCGCTTATAGTTAGGGCTGGTTCAGGTTCGCCTTGGTCCAGCCCCTAGATATGCTGCTATATGCCTAGACATCCGGGGGACTACCTAGGATACACTGAGCTCCTCTCTCCTCTTCTCTCCCTCCTTCTTTATGTATTAATCTCCTATTTATGCACATTACTGATTTAGCTTCTTCCTCGGAGTCCTTGTGCTTTCTCGCCTCGCAGGTTCCCAGGAATCGGGGTTATATTTGGACTGTCATCGTGCCACTTGCTGAGGCCCTGCTGACACCCACTGCTACTACCACTATTATTATTAGTCACATTACTATTATTATTCCCTGTACTATTACACTTATTGACTTTGCTTCTACCCTGGAGTCTTTGTGCTTTCTCGCTTCACAGGCTTCTATAAATCGTGGCTGTACCTGGACTGTGGTCGTGCCTCCTGCTACGGCCCTGCTGACACCGACTGCTACTACCATTATTATTATTAGTCACATTACTATTACTATTACCTGTACCATTACACATATTAGCTTTGCTTCCACCCTGAAGCCCTTTTTGCTTTCTCGCTTCACAGGTTTCCATGAATCGTTGTGGTACCTGGACCGTGGTCATGCCTCCTGCTGTGACCCGGCTGACACCCACTGCTACTTCGATTATTATTATTAGTCACATTACTTATGTTCCTATTTCATAATTATAATTCTACTATAATAATTGCTGCTGTTATAATAAGTAGTCTTAATTTTTTCCTTCGTTACTCTGCTTACTACTCTTATTATATGAATCATTTATGTCATATACATTGAATGTGTTGTATCTCTGTTATGCTGTTCATTCTGTACACTGACATCTATTGACTTCTGTCCATCCTGGGAGAAGGATCCCTCCTCTGTCTCTCCCAGAGGTTTCTTCCTTTTTTCTCCCTGTTAAAGGTTTTTTTTAGGGGAGTTTTTCCTGTGCCGATGTGAGGGTTCCGGGACAGAGGATGTCGCATGTGTACAGATTGTAAAGCCCTCTGAGGCAAATTTGTAATTTGTGATTCTGGGCTATACAAAATAAACAGAATTTAATTCTACATTCCTTTAACTAACGTTGACTCAAGTGACATCACATGAGGACATTTATCAGACTTCACACAGCAGGTTCCTCTGAAGACACAACTCCCCAACACCTGGAAACATCTGGAATAGACTGGAGTTACACTTTAATGTTTTGTCTGTGTTAATGTCAGAGTTTCAACAAATGAACATGAGCATTCAACCACAGACGGACAGACAGAGTAACAGACATGTGGACAAACAGCTCTTACTGTGTCTCTGTCTGTAGTTTGACAACAGAGTGAATCTGGAAGAAAACGGGGACGAGAAGATGGACGGATGAACTTCCTTCAGCTGAAGAAAGAGAGCAAAACAGGTTTCAAAATAAGTCAATGGACAGAAAGACAGACACACAGACACAGACAGGTGGACGGACAGAAAAAAAGACAGACAGACTTACCTGGAAAGGTAATACAGGCCACCTATCAATGCAGAGCTGTGAGGGAGACAGAGAGACAGAGAGAAAGAGAGAGAGACAGAGAGAGAGAGAGAGAGACAGAGAGAGAGAGAGAGACAGACAGAGAGAGACAGAGAGAGAGACAGAGAGACAGACAGAGAGAGAGAGAGAGGGAGAGAGGGAGAGAGAGAGACAGGAGAGAGAGACAGAGAGAGAGAGACAGAGAGAGACAGACAGAGAGACAGACATAGAGAGAGAGAGAGGGAGGGAGAGAGACAGACAGACGGAGAGAGAGAGAGACAGAGGGAGAGAGAGGTTTCACATCATTTTGTCTACATCCTGCCCTTTCT